>NC_088913.1:84859838-85161048 GCF_963576675.1 Euphorbia lathyris
TGGCTCCTCATAGTCTTATTTCTGCTATTGCTGCAAGAAGATTGTTGTATAAGAACTGTGAAGGCTTTCTAGCTCATGTCAAGGATACTCAAGCAAAGGGTGTCGAGTTGGAGAATGTTGATGTGGTGAATGAGTTTGCTAATGTTTTTCCTGAAGATTTGACAGGTTTGCCACCTGAAAGAGTAATCGATTTCTGTGTTGACTTAGCACCCGAAACAAGACCCATATATATGCCTCCTTACCGAATGGCTCCTGCGGAACTAAAGGAGTTGAAGGAACAATTGCAAGACTTGCTTGACAAGGGGTTCATCCGCCCTAGTGTCTCTCCTTGGGGTGCTCCTGTGTTATTTGTGAAGAAGAAGGATGGATCAATGAGATTGTGCATCGATTATCGACAGTTGAACAAGGTCACAATACGTAACAAATACCCTCTTCCTCAAATTGATGATCTATTTGATCAGCTCCAGGGTGCAAAGTACTTTTCTAAGATCGATCTGAGGTCCGGTTATCATCAGTTGAGGGTTAACAATCTTGACATACCTAAAACAGCTTTCAGGACTAGGTATGGTCACTATGAATTTCTGGTGATGCCTTTTGGTCTCACTAATGCTCCTGCAGCTTTTATGGATCTAATGAATAGGGTGTTTAAGCCCTTCCTTGATCGTTTTGTGATAGTGTTCATAGATGACATTCTGGTGTATTCTAAAAGTAAAGAAGAACATGAGCAGCATCTGAGGCTTGTTCTTCAGACCTTAAGAGAGAACCAGTTGTATGGCAAGTTCTCAAAATGTGAATTCTGGTTGGATAGTGTCGCATTCTTAGGGCACGTAGTATCCAAAGATGGGGTGAGTGTTGATCAGAAGAAGGTTGATGATGTTCTTCATTGGCCAATGCCTAGTTCAGTGTCGGAGATTCGAAGTTTTCTTGGGTTAGCGGGTCATTATCGACGTTTTGTGCAAGACTTTTCTCGAATAGCTTCTCCTTTTACTAAGTTAACCCAGAAGAATGTGAAGTTTCAGTGGTCAGAAGCGTGTGAGAAGAGCTTTGAAGAATTGAAAGTTCGTTTGACTTCAGCACCAGTGTTAGCTCTTCCATCTGGATCGGGGGGCTACACAGTGTTTTGTGATGCTTCAAGGGTTGGTCTGGGTTGTGTATTAATGCAACATGGTCATGTGATTGCGTATGCTTCTCGCCAATTAAAGCAACATGAACAGAATTATCCAACTCATGATTTGGAAATGGCAGCAGTGATCTTTGCCCTGAAGATATGGAGACATTACTTGTATGGGGAGACATGTCAAATTTTCACTGACCATAAAAGTCTCAAATACATCTTTGATCAGCGTGATTTAAATTTGAGGCAGAGAAGATGGGTGGAGTTTCTCAAGGATTATGATTGCACAATTCAGTACCATCCAGGGAAAGCAAACGTTGTAGCAGATGCTTTAAGTAGGAAATCTCTGGGTAGCTTAGCTCATATTTCCGTAGTGAGGAGACCTCTGATTGGTGATATTCATGAATTGATTGATCAAGGAGTAGAATTTGAGGCAACATCTGAAGCGTTGGTAGCTCATTTTCGTGTTAGACCTATTCTATTAGATAGAATCAAGGCAGCCCAACAAGAAGATCCTCAATTGTGCAAAGTTAGGGATGATGTTTGTCAGGGTAAGGTTCAGGACTTCGTGATTGGTGATGGTGGAGTTCTTCGTTATGGGACTAGACTGTGTGTTTCTGATGTTGATGATTTAAAAAGGGAAATTTTGGAGGAAGCACACTGTTCAGCTTATACAGTTCATCCTGGTTCCACTAAGATGTATAGAGATTTAAGGGAGTTATACTGGTGGAGTGGAATAAAAAGAGATGTTGTAGACTTTGTTGCTAGATGCCTTACTTGCCAACAAGTCAAGGCAGAACACCAGAGACCGTCTGGGTTGCTCCAACCGTTACCTATTCCTGAGTGGAAGTGGGAGAATATTGCTATGGACTTCGTGGTAGGATTGCCTCGTACTAGAGGAGGGTACGATTCCATTTGGGTGATAGTCGACCGTTTAACTAAGTCTGCTCATTTTCTTCATGTGAAGATAACTTATGATTTCTCTAAGCTTGCTCAGTTATACATTGATGAGATTGTTAGACTTCATGGAGTTCCAGTCTCTATTATGTCAGATCGTGGTACTCAATTCACTTCTCGGTTTTGGAAGAAATTTCAAGAAGCACTTGGTACAAAACTTCAGTTTAGCACAGCGTTTCATCCTCAGACCGACGGTCAGTCAGAGAGGACTATTCAGACTCTAGAGGATATGCTTCGAGCTTGTATCTTTGATTTTGGTCAAAATTGGGATCATCATTTACCTTTGGTAGGGACATCATCATTACATCTATTTTAGGGACATCATCATAACAAAATACAAGTGTTCATGGATTTTAGTTTATTTTATTGTAGGGACATCATCATTACATCTATTAATATTTTGATAATTACCACTTTCAATCTTATCTTTTTCAACCCATTATAATTCTTGTTCCATCTCTTACCCACTAGACTTATTTGTTCACCTGATACAAATAAAACTTTACCAGACCATTACCTTTAGCTTGTTCTCTACACCACTTTCTTATTCCAATATTATATTGCTATATAAACCTATTTATTAACCTTGTTTACTTTTTGTTATAGAATTTTTGGCTCTAATCTAAAACTTTAAGCAAATCCTATGAATTTTATAGATTTTATGTTGTTTTAAGTTTTCTGAGTTTTGGCAAACCTTGTTGTTTTTTTTGTCTAACTTTGTTCATAAACTATTTATAAAATACATATATTCTTTACAATTATATTTTTTTCTGATAATTTGTAAAATGTTATATTATAGCCCCCCCCCCCCCCCCTAAAATGATAATTATCCCCATTAGTTTAGATTTGATTAAGATTAGTTTACTCATTTACCATTGTTACTGAATCAATAGGAAATTCTGATATTCTTCCCGTTGATTGAGAGACAAGTTGTCGGGGTTGGATTTTTGCTTAAATTCCAGGTGAGTGGTAATTATAGTACATGATGCTATTTGGTTGAATTATCGGACTTGAAACTTGAAGCTGTTTATCAAAAATTGGCATTTGAATATAGATTTTGTTTTATATCGTATATCTTGAACTTTACGTTTACTAAATATCCTTAGTGTTATAGAGCGTATATTCTGGGAACAGGCCTTAATAATTGATTTGTTTTATTATCAGTTTCAAAGAAGTTATTAAAAATTGATTTGATATGATCTGTATTTTCTGACACGCGATTCATCGCGGTTATTACCTTTATTTTAGAAATCTGATAATTCGTTCAATCAGTTATGATTTTCTGATTTATATATATATCCTATATGTTTTTTTTAAACTGGTACAAATGCTCAGTATATCTGTATCTGTTATCTGGCCTCACACCGATCTTCATAACATTAGGTCTTTGCATCTGTCCTTGAGTCAGGTTGTCAGTTGTCAGTTTGTCAGCAGTTGTGTCAACATTAGAATCATGCATAAGATCGGTGAAGGCAAATATCTATTATCTGTATCTGTTATTGGTAGCGTGCTTACCATTTATCTGGCCCTGGTGGTGTGCAGTATCACCGCTCTGTTACACTGTACCATGTGTTTAAAGGTTCTGTCTTATTTTCTGATTATCCTAATATTTGATATTTTGAAAGGTTTCAGTATTATGTTTGACAATTGCTTATCAGCATTTTGAATTGATTATCGTATATTGACCCTTTTAGTTTAATTGATTTTGAAATACTATATTTTGAACTATGTTTGTCATAATTTAAAAGTATCAGCCTGCCTGCCTGTTCCCTTTCTGTTGTGTGCCATAGCTGCTACTCACTGAGGTTTTCGCTCGTATAGACGAAAATCTCATACCACGATGAATCTTTCTTTTTCAGATTAAGGTCCCTGTTCGTGAGGTAACCCTTGGATTGATGTTGAAGGAGATTGCCTAATAAATTAGCTTTATATTATCTTTGGAGAATTTTGATTATTGAGGTTTAGACTTGCACATTCGATTCTTTTAAGGTTTATTCATGTAATTGAGACGAGTTTGATATTCTGTTAGTAAATTTTGGAGTTTCTATTAGTTCAGAATTAAGGCTAGTATAGATTAAAGTTAATTTAATTTATGCGCCGGTCATGGCCTGGTTTGGGTCGTGACATATTCAGTACATTCACACCTTCAGAAGCTGCAGCAATACAATGATGAATGTTACGGCCTTTGATAAAGCCGAATTGGTTCTTGGAGACAATCCGAGCAGAGATGACAGCCAGCCTGTCAGCCAGAATTTTAGCGACGATTTTGTAGCTGAAATTACTCATGACAATGGGTCTGAAACCCTCAATTCTATTAGCCCCAATGGATTTTGGTAAAAGCGCCATCAAATTGGAATTAAGCCCAGGAAGAATGTTACCGGTTCTAAAAAAGTCATGTACCATGCTACAAACATCAGGACCCATAATATCCCAAAAGGCCTGATAGAAAGAACCCCCAAAGCCATCTGGTCCCGGGGCGCTATCCTTGTCCATGCTGAAAACAGTGCTCCTGATGTCAGCGGAAGAAGGTGCAGCAGACAGGTTTTGGTTCTCCTCATCCGAAACCACACAAGGGATGACAGAGCGAATCACATCTATGTTCACATTAGCCGATGAGCTGGTGAAAAGAGATGATAAGTAGTCAATTGCATGTTGCAAGATTGCTTCTGATTCAAAAGTGAGATTTCCATCCACGATCAGGGACTATAAGCCCGTGTCAGCTTTCCGAATTTTTGTTGCGCGGTGAAAAAACGTTGAGTTTCTATCACCCGCTGCGAGCCATTTATTTCTGCTTTTTTCCCAGAGAAGTAGTTCTTGACGAAACAACTGAAGCTCAAGTTCACCTTGGGCAGTCAATTCCCTGGCATTCGAATTGTCAGGTGAACCCTGTTGAGAAATCTCCTGTTGAACAATCACGAGCCTGTCAGAAGCCTTCTTAATATTGTCAAACAGCATTCCAAACACCTCACGGTTCCAAGTACTCAGTATGGGCCAGAGCGTGCGAAGTTTGTGGTATGGGAGTTGTGTCGGGGGGAGGGAAATATTGCTCAAACCCCAGTGTCTAGAGATGACCTCTTTTAGGGAAAGGTGAGTCAACCACATAGAGAGGAATTTGATCCGGGGTATGCGTGCAGGACCCTTTTTACATGCGAAGATTAGAGGGCTGTGATCTGAGCAATGATGGGCCAAAGCAGTACAACTGATAGAGTCCCATTGATCAATCAATTCCTCGGTAATTAAAGTTCTGTCCAATCTGCATTCAACATGTGCATTACCTCTGCGACCATTGGACCAAGTGAATTGAGAGCCTGCCGAGTCAACATCAATAAGATCACGCTACTGTATGAATTGCTGAAATTCCGTACAAGAAATCACTGAAGGAGCAGCCCGGTCTTCTCATGAGCCCAAGAAACTGCGTTAAAATCCCCAATAACCAACCACTGCTTGGTGTTATTCTGTGCATAGTTCTTCAGATGATCCCAAAGATCCCGACGATTATAAACCGAGGTAGACCCGTACACCATTGAAATGCGAAAATTAAAATCAGCAGCACTTATGTTCATCGAAATATGCTGATCGTGTAGGATAATGCCAAAGGTTATCACATCAGATTTTTTAAGGACCCATACAGACGGACAGGCCCCCTCGTTGGTGGTTACCAAAGAGAGGCCAATAGAAAGCCAGAATGCAACCAGAGTATCAGTGAAGCATACCATTAGTTCTGCTAGGCACATGATGCCAGGCCTATGTAGATGGCAGAGCATCCTAAGATCTCATTGCATTTTGGGGTTGCTAATTCCCATGCAATTCCAGTATAAAACTATCATAGATACCTCGAGGGAGGCCGACTGTTGCGCTTGATACGGGGAGTCACTGACTAAACTGCTCTCTCATGTTTCTTCTTTTTTACCTTAGCCCAATCCATGTTAGCATCTAAACCCTCATCTTTTTCCTGATCAAGAGGATCCACAGTCACCAATTCGCGCTGTAGGTTAGCATCTCTAACAATCTGATCTGAAAATTGAGCCTGCCAATTCCGTTCAAGCAGAATTTCGCAGCCCCTAACCTCCTCCGGGCCTTTGTAAATCTGAATAGCCAATGCATTCTGTGGGACTTCCTGTTCTGTGTCAGAAGAACTCAGTTTATCTAACTCTGGCTCACTGTAATCAGCCCATCTACCGCCCGTGTCATTAGGCTCCACCTGAACATTATCAGAAGACTTTTCTATGTTGCCTGAGGATGATGCTACTGCTGGTTGTGCGATATTATCTTGTTTTTCCATTGGCTGGTGTTGTTTGCCTTCTCTTTGGGGCCCTTTTTTCGTTTCTGCTCTCCTAGGGTTGCGTCTACACTGTGCTGCAGAGTGCCCAATTGATTGACAAATCGAGCAAATGGCAGGCAAATTTTCATACTCAATGTAAACCCACTGCATACTGGAGTCCGTGTCCACCCTTACCTTGTGCTGTAATTTCTGAGCCAAGTCGATATCAATAAGAACTCGGGCATAGTGCCCAAATTCGCCCTTAATAGTGTTTCTGTCAAACCTGAGGGGTATCCCCACTTCCTTAGCTATACTAGCCAAAATCCTCTTGTCCCAGTATTCCCATGGTAAGTCTTAAAACCTAACCCATACCTAGGTAGTGGTGTGCTTGTATGTTTCTGGATTAAAACCTGGTGACCAGTGGGAAAAACGCATAATACATGGTCTTAGGTGGATGACTCTTTTCCCCCAGACCTTTTGTATTGCCTCCGCAGATGGCATAATAACATGGTAGAAACCTTTCCCTAAAGAAATTAGTTTCCGGTCTATATTGCAATTTCAAATTAAAGACAATTTTGATTTCAGCTCTGAATGTTTCCATGGGGCTTCCCCTTAGGAGAGAGTAATTCGACCAATGATGGAGTTTTGACATACCTTTATGCGTTCCTGGTATACTGCTTGTGGGATTTTGATGGCACGGAAAACCCCCTCATCGGTGATTCTAGGAGAGTAGAGTCATTAACGAACACAGATTTGTTGTTTTCCGAGAGAGCATCTACGAAAGATCTGGCCTTGGGTTGTACCACCGGAGATTTGTACTTTGCAGTACCGGCGATACCTGCTCACAGCCAAAAACCCTCGCGGCTAAATAGATGGGCTATGTTGGGGTCGGCAGAAGACAGGGACTTTGGTTGGGAATCTATCGAAGTAGTTGTGCCAGGCGAAGGTGTTGTGAAAGATTTCCTGAAGAAGAGGTGGGCAATCGAAAATGATGCAGAAGCAGGGGTGGCAAAGAGTGGCAGTGCCGTTGCCGGCAGGGGACCTGTAGCCGACATAGCAATTAGGTCACCTCTGCCTTATTGTTCTTTGATGAAGCCTCAAAACTTACTGATCCATTGTTCCAGAAGAAAACATTTATTGTTCCAACTAAAATTGGATATTATTCCAACAGTCTACATATATTGTTCCAACATAATACACATGTTGTTCCACTAGCAATATTAAATTGTTTCAATACAAATGGTTAGATTCTTTTTAATTACTTTGTCCCTAACACTCAGTAATGTCATTACTGCAAAATTCTTAATCTATCTATCTTTCTTTCTTTTTTTTCTGAAAAACAGAATACATAATCCAATATGATCTAATTATTAATTGATCCTCCTAATAAGCTCATTGATGTAATCCTCACGATTACCAGCATCTCCACCTTCCACATAATGGTTCCTCTTTTTCATTAAACCTCCAGATGGAGCACTTAGTTGAAATGGCCACAGAAAATTGTTTGCCTCCTTGAAATGGGGACTCACACTCATTATCTCATGAATCAAATCTTCCATGCATATTATCCCAAATTTTCCCAGGGCCTGCACATGTATATAGATTCATATGAAGGTATGTTAATTCTCAAGAGTTTCTCTATCCGTTTTGGAAACCGAAACTCTTGGAAACTTGTACAAAATGTGACCATGTTTTGAATCATGTCTAGCAATATTAAATTGAATATTGTTCCAACAATCTGCATACATTGTTCCAACATAATACAAAGGTTATTCCACTGGCAATATTAAATTGTTTCAACACAAATGGTTAGATTCTTTTTAATTAAATTAATGTGATCTAAATTTCTTTCCCATTTCAACATAATTCGTACTACTATTAAATTTCTTTTCTAATATAAAATAATATATACAAATTATAAAGTATATTTACAATAAACTAATATTATAAACTGCTAATTACAAATATGCTATTGTAAATTCAATCCAGCTTTAACTGCCCATTCTTTTGAATTCTTATCAATTTCACCAAGAAACTCATTTCTAGGATTCAATAAAATGGTCCAGCAATACTGAACTTTAAGCTTTCTAAACTCTTTTTCCTGCAAAAAAAATGATATAAGAAAAAAGAATAATAGTAATACAAAATGTTACGTAAAGAATTTACAACATATACCTTCGAATTCTTTGTTAGTCCAATATCCCACTCATTCACACTCTGCCCCATATATGTTTCCATATGCTTCAAAAGAAAAATACCACAGCCATTTTTGTTACTCTTCCCACTCCATTTCATGTTCATCAAATGCTCTTTGTCTCCACACATTCATTTGTATGAAGAAGCATCATTTTTTTACACAAATTCAGCATAGAACTTTAACTGCAACATACAAAACAGAAAATATGTTATCACATATGCAAACAAATAATAAACATTAAATCCACAACATGAAGTAAATTATGTTACAACATACCAGTTATTCTGGGCAATTCCCGTACTTCTTAGCATGATGAACGTTAGGTGGGAGTGTTCTGTTATCCACTATTTCAATCCTCTTTGCAAGATTGTTCACAACAATCAAATAGAAATGTGCATTACAGATAACAGGAAAAAATACCTAATAAACAACAAAATATGTAAGTATCTGAATACATTTTATACCCTTAAGCTGCTGCTGTTCCGCCATAAAATTAAAATTGTTCCAACAAGATATTTATGTTGTTCCAACCGGAAACTTGTATTGTTCCAAAAGTACATTAAAATTGTTCCAACAGGATATTTATGTTGTTCCAACAAATATAATGTCATTATATATTCATTGCATATTATAAACTATCATACTCAAATTACTAAATGATACTAGTATCAGTTGTTTGAAAAATAAAATTTATGAAGTCAGCATCAACCAAGTTCTTAACATTGGCAAAATCAAGTTCACTCTCAAACATTTGCTTAAAATAGGCAACATTTTCCGCTTCTATTGAGCTATATGTGCTAACTCCATAAAACAGTAAAGTCTACAAAATGAGCAAAACAACAGTTAGCAAAACAATTATTTACAGAATGAAAAGAAAAAACAAACTTACAAAGTTAAGCAACATACAAAAGGATAGATATTGAAAAAAAGTCTTGTGACTTTTCGCTCAGATTTCTTCATTTCTTGACAGTTCAAAATTGAACTCCAGGCATCAACAACATTATTAACAAGATGTTCCTTGCCACAAAGAGATAGAATCTCTATTTTATTAATATATGATTGTCCATTGCCAAAAAATACATCACTTCAAAACAAGAAAAAAACAATCAATATATACCAAAATAACATATAAATTCATATAACAACATAGCTTCAACTTCTTACCTGCTTTTATGAGGACTAAATGCAAATTCAACCATTCTCCTTTGACGGTTATCCATGTTCTCCACCATCCTTTGATGCCGAGAAATAAAAGGAGAATATACGTACTTTGACTCCTTAACAGTCCTCCTTCCACGCCCTCTTCCACCATCCTCATTATCAACAGCAAATTTCAAAACAATATTTGCCAACTCTTGTGGTAATTTATTTATCTCATCTATACTGTATGACGACTTCTTTGAATCCTTATTCCAATAAAAAACAGATCACAATTAAATTATGCATCAAAACTATAATTTCAACATGTCATACATTAATAATAATTGTTTCGACAAAATCAATGAAATGTTCCAAGAAGAAACACCAATTGTAACAAACAATAACACTTACAATCTCATCAATCTTCAAAACTTTCTCAGACACTATAGCTTGTGGTATCTGCCTGAGTTGGAAACTTCTGCAAAAACAAAATACAAACAACTTAAAAACAAAAAAAAACAAAAAATATACAAATATACAGACAAAAAAAACGCAAATACAAAATAAAGAAGTACCCCAAGGCAACTCCATTTTACTACAAACTTCGCACCATAGAAAGAATTAATAGATCTACAAAATCAAATTCATATATATGTCAAACTATTGCATTCAAAAAATATAATATATTATGAAAAAGGCATTTGATTATTAAACATACTTATCAACAACAAATCTCCATTCATCATTTTTCACACCCAAATGAGCCTTCAATGGATCCAACATAAAAACACGTTTCATCTCAAGATCAACAACAGCCAAAGTCCAATGCTAATTGAACAAAACAATCACATTAGTACAACTAAACTACATTATTAACCAACTAAAATAGATCATCAATACAGGTAAATAATGCATACTCTTTGTTTCGCGGTATAAGATACAAATATTGGCTATCGGACTGTTCATATCTCTTTGACAAAAACATGATCTTCTCCTCTACCGTTTTAAATCATTCAATTCTATTACTCCTGTTTGGATCAATAAGGGAGAAGTTCGTATCCAATCTCTCATTATTCTGAATCACATCATAGAGGTGCATGTACAAAACACACATAAAACATATACAGTAAACATGTAATTAAAAAAAAAGATAATCACTAATACAAACATTGAATGATAGATTAAAAAATACCTCATGTAATAAACAATTGGGCCACACCCTATCGCACCTATATCAGTCAGATCACGAAGATCCCTCCTCAAAATACATGCATTCACCTCATGACAAAAAAATGTAAGTTTCAAAAGTGGTGAAAACTATCCTCCCAGAACATAAATGCTTGTCAGCCCATCTGCACAGTTTTGCAAATTCATCTGGCACATTATCAGTCAAAGACTCTAAGTCTATATCATCATCATCAGCATCATCAAACCTAAGAAATGTCCCACACATATATAAGAAATGTTCCAAGCAACTGAACCATTTGTTCCAAACAACTGAACCATTTGTTCCACACATAATCACTTACAAAATTTCATCAGTACAATCAACAACCTCATCGCCTCGATCTTCATTTATACAAACTATATCACCAGGCCTACAAACAACATAAAACATCAATTAATCCACAGACATTGATTGAATTGTTCCAAAACAAACAAACACAAATTATTCCAACAAAATAAATTACATTTTATCTGAAACAGCTTCATCAAGTAAGGACTGGCTCAACAACTCAAAATGAGTAGAAGAATTTCTTCTTTTTTTTCAACTTCAGTCCTTCCTCTGTCTCCACTTTCCTTCTCACTTTCTTCACTCCTCCTTTATTCTTCTTCTTCTCCTCCTTTCTCTTTCTCTCTCTCTTTCTCTAATGCTTCTGCTCTCTTTCTCTCTACCTGTTTGTTGTATTCTTCATCCACTGCATTATATTCTTCCCAAAAACCAGGAAAATTACAAAAATCATTTTCCTCATCATATTCTTTAAATACTTTTCTTGAATGCTGACTTGCTGCCATTCGCTCTGAACGCTGGCTCATCCTCTCTTCCTTACTCACTCTACTTCATAAAAATGTTCTCAAAAAATGTATTCATTTCACAGGTAAGTCATTCTCATCAAACATACTTTCTGCTTTATCCAGCAAAATATACATCTCAATAACATCAGTAGCTAAGCTCTTAGCCACTTATTTAAACTTGCTCATGAATTCCTATATTTATAGAAACAGTATCTTCTATATCAAAGAAAAACAAAGCTGCATACCATGAAGTTACTGGGACAGCCAGAAACTCCTTATTCTTCATTATTTTTTTCTTCTTGTTCGGCTGGAATATTTTGTTGTTGTTGTTCTTCTTCTTCTTCTTCTTCTACCTGCTTCTTCTTTTCTTCTTCTCTCTTCTTCTTCTTACCTTCTACCTTCGGGCCTTCACATTCTACCTCTGCCTCAGATTCCACTAATCTCTTCAAAACAATCTCATTGCCAAATCCACTGACATTGTCCAACTTAATTCTATCAGAGATTAAATCTTTGTTCCACACAGAGGTTAGTGGACAGATCCTTGGTTCAAATTAACGCCATGTTGCAAATGATCAAAATAACATATCTACAAAAAAACACAGGAGAAAAAAAAAGTTATAAACAAATACATAAAATTGTTCCAAATAAAAACATAAATTGTTCCAACAAATTGAAACAATTGTTCCAACACATTAAAACAATTACCATAATAAATGGAAGTGGGCCTGTGAAATAATTTGGATTAGGATCGGACTTGTAAGTACAAATATAATCCATAAGATGCCTAAAACCAAAGCGGCACCAATCCAGCTTTGAAATTTCAGTCACATTTATGCAACTGAATAAAAACTTATGGTACAACGACCTATTTTTCGTTGATCAAATGCAGCAGTTAACAGCAACAATGATAAAGTTCCAAATGAACTCATTGCAAACATCCACCAGCAACATATTTGACAGCCTATCAAGCACAACTTTATCCACAGGACTGCCACTCTTGAGACCAAATGTCTCCTTCCATGTCTCTAAAAACTTAGCCCAACTCTTATATTCAAACAAACAGTGATTACTTATTGATCCCTTATTACTGATCCCTTATTACTGAAACAAATGTAACTATATCATTTCATTTTCTATTTTACAGGATAAAGCCTCAAAAGCAAACATACTGATCCATTGGATATACTCTTATATTGTTCCAACGGTATACATAATTGGTTCCATTGGTTTAGCTATATTGTTCCAACAGAATACATATGTTGTTCCGGTAGAAATATTAAATTGTTCCAATAGAAATAATTACATTCTTTTTAATTACTTTAATGTGATCTAAATTCCTTTCCCATTCCAACATAATTAGTACTATGTTCCAAGACAATTTTATTAATAAAATCATGTTTATTAAATGGATGATGTGGCATGTATATAAAGTGGTTGTGAGTATGAACCATTAGATATGCTCTTATATTATTCCAAAGGTATACATAAATTGTACAAATTGTTTCATATAAGTATATCATTTGTTCCAACTTAACGTACCATTAAGTGGTTGTGAGTATTGACATCTGTTTACATTAACAATTTATTCACTGTCTTGTTAATAGATTTCTTACACTAATTATTCACAAAGACTGTAGACTAAATTCTACCAAATTGTACCACTTGTTCCATGTAACTATATCATTTGTTCCAACTGAATGTACCATTTGTTCCAACTAAATGTATGGTTTGTTCCGAGTGAATTATATCTGCTATATATGAAAATATTGACATCTTTTTACATTAACAATTTATTCAATGTCTTGATAATAGATTTCTTACACTAATTGTTTACTACACTAAACAAATATAATTTTAATAACCTTTTTTAATATAAAATAATATTTATAAATTCTAAAGTATATATACAAATTCTAAAATATATTTACAAATGTAAGATACAAATATGCTATTCTAAATTCAGTCCAGCTCCAACAGCCCATTCTTTTGACTTCTTATCAATTTCATCAATAAGCTCATTTCTTGAATTCAATAGAATGGTCCAGCAATAATGCTCACTCCGTACTTTATAAAAATGTTCTCAACAAATGTATTCATTCGTACAGGTAAGTCATTCTCCTCAAACATACTTTCTGCTTCATCCAGCAACATAAACATCTCAGTTACATCAGTAGCTAATCTCTTAGCCACTGATTTAAACTTGCCCATGAATTCCTGCATTTATAAAAACACTATTTACTAATTTATCAAAAAGAAACATAATCTTCTACATAAAAGAAAAACAAAGATGTATACCATGAAGTTACTGGGACAGCCATAAACTCCTTCTTGAGTATCTTTTTCTTCTTCTTCTTCTACCTCCTTCTTCTTCTCTCTTCTTCTTCTTACCTTCTACCTTAGGGCCTTCACGTTCTACCTCTGCCTTAGATTCCACTAATCTCTTCAAAACAATCTCATTGCCAAAACCACTGGCATTTTCCAACTTAATTCTTTCAGAGATTAAAACCTTATTCCACATAGAGCTTAGTGGACAGGAACGTGGCCTCAAATGAACACCATATTGCAAACGATCAAAATAACATATCTACAATAAAACAAAAGAGAAAAAAATTATAAGCAAATACATAAATTGTTCCAAATAAAAACATAAATTGTTCTAGATAAAAACATAAATTGTTCCAACAATTGTTCCAACACATTAAAACAATTATCATTATAAATGGAAGAGGGCATGTGAAAAAATATGGATTAGAATCGTTCTTGTAAGAATGAACATAATCCATAAGATGCTTAAAACTAAAACGGCACCAATCCAACTTTGAAATTTCAGTCACATTCATGCAACTGAATAAAAACTTATGGTACAACGAATGCAACAATCGACAACAATAATAATAAAGTTCCAAATGAACTCATCGCAAACATCCACCATCAACATATTTGACAGCCTATCAAGCACATCTTTATGCACATGACTGCCACTCTTAAGACCAAATGACTTCCTCCATGTCTCTAAAAACTTAGACCAACTCCCCCCACTGTTATTATTGACTTCCTGAATTTCCATTCCTCCATAAGGCATGCCATAAACAGAATGGAAATCTTCTTCAGTCAAATCAATACAGTCATTTCCAGGAAGAACAAAACAGCATCTGGCAGGATCCACAGAAGCCACAACCTTGGCACAAAATGATGAATTGTGCTTGCCAAGATCTAGACACAAAAAACCACCAAAGCCTATATTCCTAATAGCAGCTTTGTGTGTCTCTAGCATACTTTTAACAAACTTAATAAAAGTTGTTGGACGAACCCTCTGATTCAATCCTACAGCACAAAAATTGTCCTCCATAACAGAATAAAGACTGTCCTTCTTCACCATCCTTCTTTCAGAATTACGGTTCACAGCATTAGAACCAGATCTAGAACCACCATGTCCCTTCACATTAACTCTAACATTTTTTTTCTTTCCATCTCTGCCAGAAACAACATATTCATCTTCTCTTTGTTCTTCAGATGGTGTACTCGCACTGATCACAAAATTAGGATCATTTATATTATCTCGAGCATTAGAAGAACTGCCATCTGCATCTGAACAACTTTCTACGTCCTTCAAAGCATCAGAAGAACTTTCATCAACAGGCATATCAATATTTGATGACTTTTTCCTCAAAGCATCAGATTTCTTCACAAATCCCTTCTTACTTCCTTCATCACTTTTCTTTTCAAAGACCCTTGAAACATAAGAAATAACAAGATTAACAACAATACTAAAATCAACAAAATACATATATGGTTCCAAACGAATTTATATATTGTTCCAAACGAATACAAATATTGTTTCAAACGAATACAAAAATATTGTTCCAAATGAATACATATATTGTTCCAAACGAAAACATATATTGTTCCATGAAAACATAAGTAAAAAAATAGTACATGTCTTCATCATCTGCTATATATTCAGAATTTATAGCATCAAGCAACGAAGGATCAAAAACATTCTCACGCAAACGATCTTTTATACTAGATGTAGCTTTAGACATTATGATATATACTGAAAAACAATAAAAAAAACACATATACAAGTCAGAAAACTAACAAATGAGAGACGGAAAGAATGAAAAATCAAAATGCAATCCCGTTGAAACCCTAAAAAATAAGAAACAAAACAAAAACAAAATACAAAACCTAAACAGAAAATATAAACAAATAAACTAAGAACATGAATAAAACAATATCTAACATTAACAAAGAAAACATGTTCCATTATAAATAACTACATAAAGTTAACAAAACATACACGAAATTATGGAACAACCTACCGATAAAGTAACAAATACACGAAATGAGAGCCCTAAGTCGAACAAAATATTCAACAAAAAAACGAACGGAAATGAGCAAACAACAAACAGAAATGCGATGAAAACGAACACGAAAACATAGAGGAACTCACTGATATCTTCCTAAATACACCAAAAAAGAGCCGAACCTACCGATAAAGTAATAAATACACACGAAATGAGAGCCATAAGTCGAACAAAATATTCAACAAAAAAACGAACAAAAATGAGAAAACAACAAACATAAATGTGATGAAAACGAAAACATAGAGGAACTCACCGATATCTTCCCAAATACACCAAAGGAGAGCCGGAACAAAGAAATCCAACGAAATAATCCACAATAAAATGATCGGAAATGAAACAACGCAATCGGAAAATGAGAGAAATCTCGGAGAAGAACTGGAGAAGAAAGAAAAGTCGAAGAGAAAATAAAGATTACAAATATACCCCTGACTAAAAAACTATTTATACAAAGCGCGCATTACAAATATATACCCTCCGTTTTTAAACAATTACAAAAAAATCACTGTTGTCACACCATAAGAAATGTGTCACACCTGATCTCTCTTATATATATATATATATATATATATATATATATATATATATATATATATAGGGGTGAGATCCAGTGTGACAATGGCTTACGGTGCGACAATAAGCTTATTGTGTGACATAACAAAACTACATAGTTTTGGCAACAAAATTCAATTCAAAAAACACGCGTCAACTTCGTTCTCATGCGTTCATCACACAAAAAACGCGCGAATCAAAGTTCATTCTTCACCATGCTTGATCAATTTTCTTCTTCTCACCATTGTCGATCGATTTGTAATCTGTATTCAGATTAATCTCTGATTTCCCTCTCCTCACCATTATTGATCGATTTTCTTCTCCTTTGAGTTATCGATCGATTTTCTTCTCTCAACATTACTGATCGATTCTTTTATCCTCAACATTATCGATCGATTTCTCATCTGTATTCATATAATTCACTTTGAATATGGAATCCGAACACCAAAATATGGAATATGAAGACCATAATCAGTCCAAAATGACACACAGAACAACATCATCTTCTGGTATTTTGCTTATATCTGCAACTCGAAATTTATCTGATATATATTGAAAATATTGAGATCTGTTCACATTAGTAATAGATTTCTTACACTAATTATTCACAAAGGTTGTAGACTGAATGTACCAGTTGTTCAATGTAACTATATCATTTGTTCAAACTGAATATACCATTTGTTCCAACTGAATGTACCATTTGTTCCTACTAAATGTATGGTTTGTTCCGAATGAATTATATCTGCTATATATTGAAAATATAGACATCTGTTTACATTAACAATTTATTCACTGTCTTGATAATAGATTTCTTACACTAATTATTCACAAAAACTGTAGTCTAAATTCTAACGAATTGTACCACTTGTTATATGTAACTATATCATTGAATAATAGCTATGATTAGTTTTAGGATATTTGGTTAAAGATATAAAAATGTGACACAATGCAAGTTTATTGAATAATAGCTGATTTCGGAGTTGACATGTAACTATATCATTTGCTCCAAATGAATGACCCGATTGTTCCAAATAAATGTATGGTTTGTTCCGAAATAATGTACCATTTGTTTCAAGTACATCTTTGTCCTAATCTCGATTCTCTTACCTGTTTTGTAGATTTGCTTTCGCCTAGTTACTCTTCTACTGCAATTGTACCTTACACACCAAAAGTAACTACAAGACTCAGTCCTAATAGAATAAAATTATAGGTGCCTAATTGTTCAAATGAGTTAAAACCTGTTCTTGGAATGATATTTGAGAATTATGATAAAGCTCAAGAATTCTACAAATCATATGCATGTGCTGCTGGATTTAATAGTAGGGTATCAACATCAAGAAAAAAACAAGGTGTTATAAACGAACAATTTTTTATATGCAATAAAGAAGGTTACAAATATCACAGAAAAAAACGACATCCAGTAATGTAAAAACCAGAAAAAGGACACTCAGACATGTAGGATGCAGTGCTAAAATGATTATCAAACTTTCTGACAGTGGAATCTATGAAGTGACACAGTTCAAAGAAGAACATAATCATATTCTTTACACTCCAGGATGTGTACAATATCAAAAAGAGGGCAGGAACATGAACCTTCTACTAAAAAAGATGGTAGTTAATAATGCAAAGGTAAACCATTTACTTCATAATAGTTATGCATTGTAAATACTAAACTAATTAGTTATATAATTTTGCTCATTTCATCTAAAAATAAAAAATCTGATTTGGTTGAATAGATGAATGTTGGTCCTCTGAAAACTTATAGACAAGCAAAGGAACTTTATGGAGGATATGAAAATATTGGTGCATCGAAGATAGATTTTAAAAACTTCCAGAGAGACTTGAAAGCCTATATTAAGGATTCAGATGCACAAATGTTCGTAGATAATTTTTAGAAAAAAAAGGAGTTAGGGAGTGCATTATTGGTCTCATTTGACACCACATATAGCACAAACAGGTACTACATAATAATCTTTTACATAAAATTATTGATTTCTGCCCTTCATATACTGGTGTTGCCCCAGAAAACTTATGTTGTTCCAATACAAATGTCATGTTCTTCAAACAAAAAAACTTATTTTTATGCTACACTGAACAGGTACAATATGATATTTGGACCATTTACTGGGGTTGACAACCACAAAAAATGTATTACATTTGCATCTTGTTTCGTGGCTAACGAAGATATTACATCATTTGAGTGGGTTTTTAGAACATTTCTCAAAGCAATGGACAACAATGAGCCGACTTGCTTGATAACAGACCAAGATCCAGTAATGATAGTTGCAATAAAAAATGTTTTCAAAAAAACAGAACACAGATTTTGCATGTGACACATTATGAAGAAGATGTCAGACAAAATAGAAATAAAACATCATTCTATGCCCTTTATTTTCTATTATCCCATTCAATAAATAACATGTTCCCAAATAATACATGTGTTGTTCCATAATAATACATAAATTGTTCCTACAGAATATATGTGTTGTTCAATACACATACATTCAATTTATTCTAAAACTCTTTTGTTACTAATACAGGACGACAAATAATGCAAGAAACAGATTTTATCACAAAGATAAATTCTTGCGTGTGGAGTGTAGAATTGGAACCAGAAGAGTTTGAGGAAAAATGGATGGGAATTATTTTGGAATTCAATTTAGGAGAACATGGATGGCTAAAACACATGTATGATATAAGATCAACATGGATTCCTGCTTATTTCAGAGACTCGTTCCTAGTCGGCTTAATGAGAACAACATCAAGGTCAGAAAGTGAAAATAACTTCTTCACTTCTTTCACAAAAATTCATTTAACTCTCATAGAATTCCTCCTCCGGTTTGAGGGTGCAATGGAAGCACAAAGACATGCACAAGGTAAAAATGACAATGATTCCAAACACTCAATACCTATATCTCAAACACCAATTCCTATTGAAAAACATGGATCAGAAGTATTTACAAGAACAATCTTTTATGAATTTCAAAAACAAGTGCTAGATGCTTCCTTTAATTATGGAGTTGATGATATACAGAGATACAATGACAAATGCATGATCACTGTAAGGGAAAAAGGTAAAAAAAAACAACATATCAGGTTGTTTATAATACAGACAACAGTGACACAACATGTTCGTGCAAGATGTTCAATAGAGCAGGAATTCCTTGTAGACATATGGTGTTCGTATGGAAAGATAGAATGCTGAAGAGAATTCCTGAGCAGTATGTCCTAACCAGATGGAAAATCTTACCAGAGATAACATTGCAAATAATGTTATAGAAGAATGTGCTAGAACAATGGGTAAGAAAATAATGTTGAATAACGTATGGTCTGAGATTCACATGACTATGTGCTTGGCTGAAGGGGATGAAGATGACCTAAATAATCTCACAAGAAACATTCAAGCATTGAGGACAGATTTGGAAGCAAAGAAAAGAAAGAACATCAACAATTCTACTAAAATTCAAGACATAGAGATGTTGGTTGGAACAAGTCGGCCCTCTGAAGTTCTAATCAAAGAACCTAAAATTTCAAAGAACAAAGGAACTGGGATTCATATTACAAACAGTGAGAAAAGATTGAAGGGAGAAAAAGAGAAAGCAATTGAACAAACACAGAAAAAACAAAGGATGTGCAAAGGTTGTAATTAATTGTGCCACCACGACATTAGAAACTGTCCAGAAAAAGCAAAGAAATAAGGTAAATTCCCTATGTCTAAACTTTCTTTCCTCTAACAGTATATTTTCTTATTTGACTTCATTTCGAAAACCTGTGTTTTAATTTCGAACAACATGTGTTTACATTAACAATATATGGACATCAATAATATATAGCAGTAAAAAAATATGCAACTTCTAGGAGAAATAAGTAAAAACATAACAAAATATATCATTAAATAAAAAAAACATAAAAACACAAACATAAAAAACATAAAAAACATGCAAACATAAAAATCAAAACAATTGTTCACAATAAAAAAACATTAAATAAAATCATTATCAGGACCTAAAACGTCATTGTTATATTGCGGGATCTTGTTCTTCAGAGACATTTTCACTTCCTCCAGCTCCTCCTTCAACTCCGCTTTCTCCTCCTCTCCTTTCTCAATGAAAGACATCATTGAGTCACAAAATAAAGACATGAAAGTCTTCAAGCCCTTCAGCTTCTTTATGATGTCGTCAATATCCCCTTCCATAAAAGTTTCCTACATATCTTCAATAACTTTAAATAGCTCATCAAGAATTTCACTCTCTGCTTTACGTGCTGATTGTTCAAGAGGAGAAGAATACCTCTTTCTCTTCAAATAACTCGAACTGCTTCCTGACATCTTTGCTTCAATTTTACTTCTAAAAAAATACGAACAATAGAGAGAACGATACTATTTATAGAATTTTATTTAGTCTCTTCAACTTCCTACTGTCAAACATGCTTTCTTTCATTCAAATGATTATCTATTGGGAAACTCAGCAGCTTTAATTTATTGAGTCTCTTCAAATTCTACTTTTTCTGTAATGAAACACGCCCTTTCATTCAAAATAAATGTATATTGGGAATCTCAGCAGTCTTAAGATTATTACGTATATCAAATTTTTTATTAAATGCAAACTAAAATAAATCTGTTAATCAGTCTCTCAAACTATTGGTATTATTTCCTATATTAATTGAAATTTAATAGTAATAAATTATCAGAATCAGTAATTATTTCATCATTTCTTTATTATTGCAAAAGGGATGAATTATAAACACTTAAAATAAATTTGCATTCATTTTATTAACAATTACAACTTTAATGAAACATATACCATGTATTATTTATATTCAAACAAACAGTGATTACTTATTGATCCCTTATTACTGAAACAAATGTAACTATATCATTTCATTTTCTATTTTACAGGATAAAGCCTTAAAAGCAAACTTACTGATCCATTGGATATACTCTTACATTGTTACAATGATATACACAATTTGTTCCATTCCTTTAACTATATTGTTCAAAACGAATACATATGTTGTTCCGGAATAAATATTAAATTGTTCCTTCAGAAATAGTTACATTCTTTTTTATTACTTTAATGTGATCTAAACTCATTTCCCATTCCAACATAATTAGTACTATGTTCCAAGACAATTTGTTTAATAAAATGATGTTTATTAAATGGATGATGTATATAAAGTGGTTGTGAGTATGAACCATTGGATATACTCTTATATTGTTCCAAAGGTATACATGAATTGTACAAATTGTTTCATATAACTATATCATTTTTTGCAACTTAATGTACCATTAAGTGGTTGTGAGTATTGACAAAGGCTATAGACTGAATTCTACCAAATTGTACCACTTATTCCATGTAACTATATCATTTGTTCCAAATGAATGTACCATTTGTTCCAATTAAATGTAAGGTTTGTTCCGAGTGAATTATATCTGCTATATATTGAAAATATTGACATCTGTTAACAATAAACAAAAATATAATTTCAAAAACCTTATTGAATATAAAATAATATATATAAATTGTAAAGTATATCATGTTTATTAAATGGATGATGTATATAAAGTGGTTGTTAGTATAAATCATTGGATATGCTCTTATATTGTTCCAAATGTATACATAAATTATACAAATTGTTTAATATAACTATATCATTTGTTCCAACTTAATGTACCATTAAGTGGTTGTGAGTATTGACAAAAGCTATAGACTGAATTCTACCAAATTGAAACACTTGTTCCATGTAACTATATCATTTGTTCCAAATGAATGTACCATTTGTTCCAATTAAATGTAAGGTTTGTTCCGAGTGAATTATATCTGCTATATATTGAAAATATTGGCATCTGTAAGATACAAATATATAAATTAAATGTAAGGTTTGTTCCAAATTGAATATAAAATAATATATATAAATTCTAAAATATATTTACAAATTCTAAAATATATTTACAAATGTAAGATACAAATATGTTATTCCAAATTTAGTCCAGCTCCAACAACCCATTCTTTTGACTTCTTATCAATTTCTTCAATAAGCTGATTTATTGGATTCAATAGAATGCTCCAGCAATAATGAATTCTAAGTTTTCTAAAATCTTTTCCCTAAAAAAAAATGATATAAGAATATGGAATAATAGTAATACAAACTGTTACATAAAGAATTTACAACATATACCTTAGAATTCTTTGTCAATCCAATATCTCACTCTTTCACACTCTGACCCATGTATGTTTCCATATGCTTCAAAAGAAAAATACCACAATCATTGTGGTTACTGTTGCTTCTCCACTTCATCTTCAGGATATGCACTTTGTATGCACACATTTGTTTGAATGAAGAAGCATCGTTTTTTAAAACAAAATCAGCATAGGATTTTAACTACAACAAACAAATCAGAAAATATGTTATCACATATGCAAAAAAATCCAAAGCATGAAGTAAATCATGTTACAACATACCATTTGTTGTTGGCAATCCCCATACTTGTCAACACGACTGATGTTCCGAGGGAGTGTTTTGTTATCCAATATTTCAACAGTCTTTGAAAGATTGTTGACAACAATCAGATAAAAATGTGCATGAGAAATAACTGGAAAAAAACACCTAATAAACACCAAAATACATTAGTATCTTAATACATTTTATACTATTCAACTGATGCTATTCCACCATAAAACTTACCAATTCAACATCAGCCAAGTTTTTAAAATTGAAAAAATCAAGTTCAGTCTGAAGTCTTTCCTTAAAATCACGTTCTTTTGATCTACTAGCTCCAGAAAACAGAAGATTCTACAAAATAATCAAAACAACAGTTAGCACAACAATTATTTACAAAATGAAAACAAAAAACAAACTTACAAAGTTAAGAAACATACAAAAGCATATGTACTGAAAAAAAATCTTTTCAGTTTTCCATTATATTTCTTCAATTCTTCAGTGTTCAAAATTGAACTCCAAGCATCCACAACATTATTGACAAGATGATCATTACCAGACAATGATAAAATCTCCTGTTTATCAATAAAGGTTTGTCCATCACTGAAGAATGCATCACTTCAAAACAAGGAAAAAAACTATCAGTATATGCCAAAATAACATATAAATTCATATAACATAACTTTAACTTCTTACCTGCTTACACCAGGACTCAGTGCAAATTCAACAATCCTCCTTTTACGACTATCCATATTTTCCATCAACTTTGGATGCCGAGAAATAAATGGAGAACAGATGTACTTAGATTCCTTAATAGTCCTCCTTACACGACCTCCTCCACCATTTTCATTATCAATACCATATTTCAAAACAATTTCTCCTAAATCTCAACGTAATTTGTTTATCACATCTATACTGTATCCTGACCTCCTAGGATACTTATCCCACTAAAAAACATATCACAATTAAAATCATGCATCAAAACTATAACTTCAACATGTCATATATTAAAACTAATTGTTCCAAGAATAAACACCAATTGTTCAAAGAAGAAACACCAATTATTCAAAGAATAAACACTTACAATATTATCAATCTTCAACACTTTCTCAAACACTATATCATGCATGTACATCATTACATAATAACCACAGCTTGTGGTATCTGTCTGAGATGGAATATTCTGCAAAATAAAATACAAAAAACTTAAAAACAATAAAACAAAAATATATAAATATACATACATATTAAAGACGTACCACAGGGCAAATCCATTGTACCAAAAACTTCTCATGATAAAAAGAATTAATAGATCTACAAAACAAATTCATATATATGTCAAACTATTGCATTCAAAAAATAAAATACATTATAAAAAGGCATTTGATTATTAAACATACTCATCAATAACAAATCTCCATTGATCATTTTTCACGCCCAAACGAGATTTCAATGGATCCAACAGAAAAACATGTTTCCCCTCAAGATCAACAACAGTCAAAGTCCAATGATACCTGAAGAAAACAAACACATTAGTAAAACTATAATACATTATTAACCAAATAAAATAAATCATCAGTATAGATAAATAATGCATACTGTTTGTTTCGCGGTATCAGATACAAACATTTGATGTCGCACTGTTCATATCTCTCTGTCAAAAACTTGATCTTCTTCCCTCTCGTATTAACTCTTTCAAATTTATTAGTTCTGTTTGGATCAACAAGGGAGAAGGTGGTATTCAATCTATCATTATTCAGAATCACATCATAGAGGTGCCTGTACAAAACACACACAAAACATATACAGTAAACATGTCATTCAAAAGAAAATATATAATCACTAATACAACCATGGAATTATAGATTAAAAAAATACCTCATGTAATAAAGAATTCGGCCACACCCTATTGCAGCTAGATCAGCCAATTCACGAATATCCCTCCTCAAAATAACTGCATTCACCGCATGACCAAAAATGTAATATTCAAACGTGGTAAAAACTGTCCTCCCATTACATAAATAATTGTTAGCCCATCTGCACATATCTGCAAATTCATCTGGAACATTTGCAGGCAAAGACTCCAAGTTTATATCATCATCATCATCATCATCATCAGACATCTCTGTGTCAATTGCATCATCGATATCACTGGTGAAAATATAAAAACAACTCAAATATATAACAAAAAAAAAACATTGTTCCACACATGGTAAATTCTATGGTTACTATGTTGGAAAAAAAGTAATAATACTTTGTTTTAGTATCCAATAGTAATTGGACATGTGTTAATAAAAATAAGGTTAATTAAAATTAATAAAAAAGGTAACCTGCTATAGCAGGTAATATTTAATTATAAATTTTAAAGATTATTAATTACGAGATAAATAATATATTAGTCCCTATATTTTAATCTAATCACTATTTAGTCATTATATGTTAATAATACACTATTCAGTCTTTAATTTTAGCTCAATTCAAGAGTTTAGTCCCTTGTAGAGGGATTAATCTGTTCAATAATTTAAAAATTTAAGTAACAAAACTGTTGATCAAAATAAAAATTGAAAAGTAAACAATATATTATTAAAATACGAGAACTAAACAATATGGACTGATAAAATAAAACATTTACGTAAAACTCTATTTTCACAAGGTTTGTGAATTTGTTTCTCCTAAAATAAAAAGGTTACCTAAATTTAGCAAAACTATACGTAAATTAAATCTAAAAATAAAATATTTACGCAAAGGTTTTATGTAAAACTATAATTTTCACAAGGTTTGTGGATTTTTTCTCCTAAAATAAGAAGGTTACGTAAATTTAGTCAAACCTTACGTAAATTATGTCTAAAAATAAAAGATTTACGTAAAATTCATAGGTTTTACGTAAACTCTATTTTCACAAGGTTTGTGAATTTTTTTCGTCTAAAATAAAAAGGTGACGTAAATTTAATCAAACCTTACGTAAATTATATCTAAAAAGAAAAGATTTACGTAAAGTTGAAAGGTTTTACGTAAAACTCTATTTTTCACTAAGTTTGTGTATTGTTTCTTATAAAAGAATAAAGTTACGTCAATTTAGTCAAATTTTATGTAAATTATGTCTAAAAATAAATGTTTTACGTAAAGTTTAAAGGTTTTACGTAAAACTCTATTTTTTACAAGCTTTGTAGATTTTTTCTCCTAAAATAACACCGTTACGTAAATATAGTCTAACTTTATGTAAATTATGTCTAAAAATAAAATATTTACGTAAAGTTTAACGGTTCTACGTAAAACTCTATTTTCACTAAGTTTGTGGATTTTTTCTCCTAAAATAACAAGGTTACGTAAATTTAGTCAAACCTTACGTAAATTATGTCTAAAAATAAAAGATTTACGTAAAATTCATAGGTTTTACGTAAAATTCTATTTTCACAAGGTTTGTGAATTTTTTTCTCCTAAAATAAAAAGGTTACGTAAATTTAGTCAAACTATACGTAAATTATATCTAAAAATAAAATCTTTACGTAAAGTTTCAAGATTTTACGTAAAACTCTAATTTTCACAATGTTTGTGGATTTTTCTCCTAAAGTAAAAGAGTTGCGTAAATTTAGTCAAATTTTACGTAAATTATGTCTAAAAATAAGAGATTTACGTAAAATTCATAGGTTTTACCTAAAACTCTATTTTTACAAGGTTTTTGGATTTTTTCTCCTAAAATGATAAGGTTACGTAAATTTAGTCAAACCTTACGTAAATTATGTCTAAAAATAAAAGATTTACGTAAAATTATATCTAAAAATAAAAGGTTTACGTAAAGTTCAAAGGTTTTACGTAAAACTCTATTTTTCACTAAGTTTGTGGATTGTTTCTTATAAAAGAATAAGGTTACGTCAATTTATTCAAATTTTACGTAAATTATGTCTAAAAATAAAAGTTTTACGTAAAGTTTAAAGGTTTTACGTAAAACTCTATTTTTTACAAGCTTTGTAGATTTTTTCTCCTAAAATAACACGGTTACATAAATATAGTCTAACTTTATGTAAATTATGTCTAAAAATAAAATATTTACGTAAAGTTCAACAGTTTTACACGTAAAACTCTATTTTTCACTAAGTTTGTGGATTTTTTCTCCTAAAATAACAAGGTTACTTAAATTTAGTCAAACCTTACGTAAGTTATATCTAAAAATAAAAGATTTACGTAAAATTCATAGGTTTTAGGTAAAATTCTATTTTCACAAGGTTTGTGAATTTTTTTCTCCTAAAATAAAAAGGTTATGTAAATTTAGTCAAACTATACGTGAATTATATCTAAAAATAAAATATTTACGTAAAGTTTCAAGGTTTTACGTAAAACTCTAATTTTCACAATGTTTGTGGATTTTTCTCTTAAAGTAAAAGGGTTGCGTAAATTTAGTCAAATCTTATGTAAATTATGTCTAAAAATAAGAGATTTACGTAAAATTCATAGGTTTTACGTAAAACTCTATTTTTACCAGCTTTGTGAATTTTTTTCTCCTAAAATAAAAAGATTACCTAAATTTAGTCAAACTATACGTAAATTATGTTTAAAAATAAAATATTTACGTAAAATTCAAAGGTTTTATGTAAAACTCTAATTTTCACAATGTTTTTGGATTTTTTCTCCTAAAATGACAAGGTTACGTAAATTTAGTCAAACCTTACGTAAATTATGTCTAAAAATAAAAGGTTTACGTAAAGTTCAAAGGTTTTACGTAAAACTCTATTTTTCACTAAGTTTGTGGATTGTTTCTTATAAAAGAATAAGGTTACGTTAATTTAGTCAAATTTTACGTAAATTATGTCTAAAAATAAAAGTTTTACGTAAAGTTTAAAGGTTTTACGTAAAACTCTATTTTTTACAAGCTTTGTAGATTTTTTCTCCTAAAATAACACCGTTACGTAAATATAGTCTAACTTTATGTAAATTATATCTAAAAATAAAAGATTTACGTAAAGTGTAAAGGTTTTACGTAAAACTCTATTTTCACTAAGTTTGTGGATTTTTTCTCCTAAAATAACAAGGTTACGTAAATTTAGTCAAACTTTACGTAAATTATGTCTAAAAATAAAAGATTTACGTAAAATTCATAGGTTTTACGTAAAATTCTATTTTCACATGGTTTGTGAATTTTTTTCTCCTAAAATAACAAGGTGACGTAAATTTAGTCAAACCTTACGTAAATTTTGTCTAAAAATAAAAGATTTATGTAAAATTCATAGGTTTTACGTAAAATTCTATTTTCACAAAGTTTTTAAATTTTTTTCTCCTAAAATAAAAAGGTTACGTAAATTTAGTCAAATTATACGTAAATTATATCTAAACGTAAAATCTTTACATAAAGTTTCAAAGTTTTACGTAAAACTGTAATTTTCACAATGTTTGTGGATTTTTCTCCTAAAGGAAAATGGTTGCGTAAATTTAGTAAAATCTTACGTAAATTATGTTTAAAAATAAGAGATTTACGTAAAATTTATAGGTTTTAAGTAAAAATCTATTTTTACAAGCTTTGTGAATTTTTTTCTCCTAAAATAAAAAGATTACCTAAATTTAGTCAAACTATACGTAAATTATGTTTAAAAATAAAATATTTACGTAAAATTCAAAGGTTTTACGTAAAACTCTAATTTTCACAAGGTTTTTGGATTTTTTCTCCTAAAATGATAAGGTTACGTAAATTTAGTCAAACCTTACGTAAATTATGTCTAAAAATAAAAGATTTACGTAAAGTTCAAAGGTTTTACGTAAAACTCTATTTTTCACTAAGTTTGTGGATTGTTTCTTATAAAAGAATGAGGTTACGTCAATTTAGTCAAATTTTACGTAAAGGTTACGTCAATTTAGTCAAATTTTACGTAAATTATGTCTAAAAATAAAACTTTTACGTAAAGTTTAAAACTTTTACATAAAACTCTATTTTTCACAAGCTTTTTAGATTTTTTCTTTTAAAAGAATAAGGTTACGTAAATTTAGTCAAATTTTATGTAAATTATCTAAAAATAAAAGTTTTACGTAAAGTTTAAAGGTTTTACATAAAACCCTATTTTTCACAAGCTTTGTGGATTTTTTCTTCTAAAATAACAGAGTTACGTAAATATAGTCTAACGTTACGTAAATTATGTCTAAAAATAAAATATTTACATAAAGTTCAAAGGGTTTATGTAAAACTCTATTTTTCACTAAGTTTGTGGATTTTTTTCTTATAAAAGAATAAGGTTACGTAAATTTAGTCAAATTTTACGACGTAAAGTTTAAAGGTTTTACGTATAACTCTATTTCATACAAGCTTTATAGATTTTTCTTAAAATAACACGGTTACGTAAATGTAGTCTCATCTTACGTAAATTATGTTTAAAACAAAAAGATTTACGTAAAGTTCAAAGGTTTTACGTAAAACTCTATTTTTCACTAAGTTTGTGGATTTTTTCGTATAAAAGAATAAGGTTACATAAATTTAGTCAAATTTTAAGTAAATTATGTCTAAAAATAAAAGTTTTACGTAAAAATCTATTTTGCACAAGCTTTGTGGATTTTTTTCTCCTAAAATAACAAGGTTACGTAAATATAGTCTAACTTTACGTAAATTATGTCTAAAAATAAAAGATTTACGTAAAGTTCAAAGGTTTTACGTAAAACTCTATTTTCTCTAAGTTTGTGGATTTTTTCTTATAAAAGAATAAGGTTACGTAAATGTAGTCAAATTTTACGTAAATTATGTCTAAAAGTAAAAGTTTTATGTAAAGTTTAAAGGTTTTACGTAAAACTCTATTTTTTACAAGGTTTGTAGATTTTTTCTCCTAAAATAACACGGTTACGTAAATATAGTCTAACTTTATGTAAATTATGTCTAAAAATAAAAGATTTACGTAAAGTTCAAAGGTTTTACGTAAAACTTTATTTTTCACTAAGTTTGTGGATTTTTTCTTATAAAAAAATGATGTTACGTAAATTTAGTCAAATTTTACGTATATTATTTTTAAAAATAAAACTTTTACGTAAAGTTTAAAGCTTTTACATAAAACTCTATTTTTCACAAGCTTTTTAGATTTTTTCTTTTAAAAGAATAAGGTTACGTAAATTTAGTCAAATTTTATGTAAATTATGTCTAAAAATAAAAGTTTCACGTAAAGTTTGTTTTACATAAAACCATGTTTTTCACAAGTTTTGTGGATTTTTTTCTTCTAAAATAACAGGGTTACGTAAATATAGTCTAACTTTATGTAAATTATGTATAAAAATAAAAGATTTACATAAGTTCAAAGGGTTTATGTAAAACTCTATTTTTCACTAATTTTGTGGATTTCTTTCTTATAAAAGAATAAGGTTACGTAAATTTAGTCAAATTTTACGACGTAAAGTTTAAAGGTTTTACGTAAAACTCTATTTTATACAAGCTTTGTAGATTTTTCTTAAAATAACACATTTACGTAAATGTAGTCTAATTTTACGTAAATTATGTTTAAAACTAAAAGATTTATGTAAAGTTCAAACGTTTTACGTAAAACTCTATTTTTCACTAAGTTTGTGGATTTTTTCTTATAAAAGAATGGAGTTATTTCAATTTAGTCAAATTTTACGTAAATTATGTCTAAAAATAAAAGTTTTATGTAAAGTTTAAAGGTTTTACGTAAAACTCTATTTTTTACAAGCTTTGTAGAATTTTCCTAAAATAACACGGTTCCGTAAATGTAGTCTAATTTTACGTAAATTATGTTTAAAAATAAAAGATTTACGTAAAGTTTAAAGGTTTTACGTAAAACTATATTTTTCACTAAGTTTGTTGATTTTTTCTTATAAAAGATTAAAGTTACTTCAATTTAGTCAAATTTTACGTAAATTATGTCTAAAAGTAAAAGTTTTATGTAAAGTTTAAAGGTTTTACGTAAAACTCTATTTTTTACAATCTTTGTAGATTTTTTCTCCTAAAATAACACTGTTACGTAAATATAGTCTAACTTTCCGTAAATTATGTGTAAAAATAAAAGATTTACGTAAAGTTCAAAGGTTTTACGTAAAACTCTATTTTTCACTAAGTTTGTGGATATTTTCGTATAAAAGAATAAGGTTACATAAAGTTAGTCAGATTTTACGTAAATTATGTCTAAAAATAAAAGTTTTACGTAAAACTCTATTTTGCACAAGCTTTGTGGATTTTTTTCTACTAAAATAACAAGGTTACGTAAATATAGTCTAACTTTACGGAAATTATGTTTAAAAATAAAAAAATTTACGTAAAGTTCAAAGGTTTTACGTAAAACTCTATTTTCTCTAAGTTTGTGGATTTTTTCTTATAAAAGAATAAGGTTACGTAAATTTAGTCAAATTTTACATAAATTATGTCTAAAGATAAAGGTTTTACGTAAAGTTTAAAGATTTTACGTAAAACTCTATTTTTTACAAGCTTTGTAGATTTTTTCCTAAAATAACACGGTTACGTAAATATAGTCTAATTTTACGTAAATTATGTCTAAAAATAAAAGATTTACGTAAAGTTCAAAGGTTTTACGTAAAACTCTATTTTTAACTAAGTTTGTGGATTTTTTTCTTATAAAAGAATAAGGTTACATAAATTTAGTCAAATTTTACGTAAATTATGTTTAAAAATAAAAGTTTTACATAAAACTCTATTTTTCACAAGCTTTGTGTATTTTTTCTTCTAAAATAACAAGGTTACGTAAATATAGTATAACTTTACTTAAATTATGTATAAAAATAAAAGATTTATGTAAAATTCAAAAGCTTTACGTAAAACTATATTTTTCACAAGGTTTGTGGATTTTTTCTCCTAAAATAATACGGTTACGTAAATATAGTTTAACTTTACGTAAATTATGTGTAAAAATAAAAGATTTACATAAAGTTCAAAGGTTTTACGTAAAACTCTATTTTTCACCAAGTTTGTGGATTTTTTCTTATAAAAGAGTAAGATTATGTAAATTTCCTCAAATTTTACATAAATTATGTCTAAAAATAGAGGTTTTACGTAAAATTCTATTTTTCCCAAGCTTTGTAGATTTTTCTCCTAAAATAACACGGTTACGTAAATATAGTCTAACTTTACGTAAATTATGTCTAAAAATAAGAGATTTATGTACTGTTCAAAGGTTTTATGTAAAACCTGTTTTTCATAATGTTTGTATTTTTTTTTATAAACTAACAACTTTACCATAATTAAAAATAACGAGTCAAATAATAGTGAAACAATTTATTTGATTTTACTTACTAAATTAAGTCTAATTTTACGTAAATAATATCTAATAATAGATTATATACATAAACTATATAAAAAAATGTATAAGGTACTAAAATAGACCTAAGGTTTTTGGGAAAGTACCAATTTAGGCTCAACGTTCAAAATAGCACCAATATAGGTTTAACGTTTATAATATAGCATCAATTTAGGCCTCATGTATAAAATAGCACCAATATAGGTTTAACGTTTACAAAATTAAGTCAAAATTTACGTAAATTACATCTAAAAATAGAAGATTTAAGTAACTTTCAAAGATTTTACGCAAAACTAAATTCTTCACAAAGTTAATATTTTTTATAAAAATATAGCTTTACGTAAATTAAGTCTAACTTTACGTAAATTATGTCTAAGAATACAAAATTTACGTAAAGTTGAAAGGTTTTACGTAAAACTCAATTTTTATGGAAGTTACTGATTTTTTTTTCTAAAATTACAAATTTACATAAATTATGTATAAAAATAGAAGATTTACGTAAAATTCAAAAGTTTTATGTAAAACTAGATTTTTCACAAAATTAAAATAAAACTTTACTTAAATTAAGTCAAATTTTACGTAAATTATGTCTAAAAATAGAAGATTTGCATAAAGATCAAAAGTTTTATGTAAAACTCAATTTTTTCGCAATGTTAATGATTAAAAAAAATACAATTTTAAATAAATTAAGTTAAACTTTACGTTAATTTTGTCTAAAAATAAAAATTTTATGTAAAGTTTAAAGGTTTTACGTAAAGTTTAAAGGTTTTACGTAAATTTGATTTTTCACAAAATTACTAATTTGTATTTAAAAAATAGAACTTTATGTAAATTAAATTTAATTTTATATAAAAAAAGTTATCAAGATTGAGAAACAAGAAATTCAAGGAGATTAGAAGAAAAAAAAAGGTTATAAAATGGTGATTAGAAAAATATAATAATGAAGGAGAGTAAGGTTGAAAGAATTTCCAGAAAAAATAAAAAGTATAGCAGGTGTTAATTAGAAATCAATCTCTAACAAGGAGTTTAAGTAGCCGGTAAAATGGATTTAATAATTCAATGATGAGATTCTAATATTTTTAAGATCAAACGGTGTAAAACACCAAGTAACTTTACTTTGTTTTGTGACCAAGTAACAGTAGCCAACACCTCCACACATATATAAGAAAGGTTCCAAACAATTGAACCATTTGTTCAACAAATAATCACTTACACAATTTAATCAGTACAATCAACAACCTCATCGCCTTGATCTTGATTTATACAAACTAAAGCACCAGCCCACAAACTATATCAGCAGCCCTACAAACAAGAAAAAATATTAATTAATCCACAAATATTAATTGAGTTGTTCCAAAACAAAAAACATGAATTATTCAAACATAATAAATTACATTTCAGATGAAACAGCTTCATCAGATAAGGACTGGCTTAACAACTCAAATTGAGGAGCAGAATTCATCTTTATTTTCAACCTCAGTCCTTCAGATGACTCTACTTTCCCTCTAACTTTCTTCACTACTCCTCTCTTCTTCTTCTTCTTCTTTTTCTTCTTCTCATTCTCTGCTCCTCCTCTCTCTTTTTCAAAACCTTCAACTCTCTTTCTCTGTACCTGCTTGTTGTATTCTTCATTAACAACATTATATTCTTCCCAAAAACAAGGAAGATTAAAAAAATTATTATCCTCATCAGATTCTTTAAATAATTTTCCCGAATGCTGACTTGCTAGCATTCGCTCGGAACGCTGGCTCATCCTCTCTTCCTTGCTGACTTTGTACTTCGTAAAAATGTTCTCAACAAATGTATTCATTCGTACAGGTAAGTCATTCTCCTCAAACATATTTTCTGCTTCATCCACCAACATAAACATCTCAGTTACAGTAGTAGCTAATTTCTTAGCCACTGATTTAAACCTGCCCGTGAATTCCTGCATTTATAAAAACACTATTTACTAATTTATCAAAACGAAACAGAATCTTCTATATAAAAGAAAAACACAGATGCATACCATGAAGTAACTGGGATAGCCAGAAACTCCTTCTTGAGTATCTTCATCTTCTCCTTCTTCTACATGCTTCTTCTTCTTTTCTTCTCTCTTATTCTTCTTCTTACCTTCGACCTTAGGGCCTTCACATTCTACCTCTGCCTCAGATTTCACTAATCTCTTCAATACAATTCCCTTACCAAAACCACTGGCTTTTTCCAACTTAATTCTTTCAGAACATTATTCCACACAAAGGTTAGTGGAAAGGAACGTGGCCTCAAATCAACACCACGTTGCAAACACTACAAGAAAATAACTGTTTACTGACGGAAATTTCCGTCAGTAAACATCAAAATTCCATCAGTAAAGCATGTTATTGACGGAAATCTGACGGAATGAAAACTGTCAGATAAACACACGTCAGTAAATACATTCTGACGGAATATTGACGGAATAACGTTTTGACGGAATATTGACGGAATAATTCTGTCAGTACATTCTGACGTTTTATTTGACGTTTGAACCGTCAAAATGTTCTGACGTTTCCATTGACATTAAAAACCGTCAAAATTATTGTCGTTATGTTACACGGGAATATTTTCGTCAGGATAGTTTTATTTGACCTGATGCTGGATCCTTTCTCCCACCTCCAAAACCTGATGCTGGATCCTTTCTCGCATCTCTCCTCCTCAAAGAAATCACGAAACAAAAATAATAATAGCCATATCAGCAACTTCCATTAAAATAGTGTAATAACCCTATTTTGAGAAAATTATATATTTAATTTAATTATTTTTATCATATTAAAAATACTAAATTTTATGTTTTACAGCTAAGGGTTTTACTTTTACCAAATAAACCCTTGCTAAAAGGCAAAGTGAAAAAAAAGGGTTTCTTCTCCTAATTGTTTCAAACAGCCGCCAATGGCTTTCTTCAAGGTTCTCTAAAGCTGCTCTATCAAATTTTCTGTGTCTCTCCTGCAATTAGTTTTGGAACCATCAAACTTTTATAATAATTTCCTCTTCTCAAGGTTGTTCCATCATTGTCAGGTAACTTTATATATATATTTTTATAAAAAAAACTTGTTCTCTGTCTTTCCAAATCGTAGTCCTATTCGAATTCATTGTGTTTTACAAATAAAATATACTATTGTTAATTTCATCTTGGGAAAGTGAGCATAGCACAATCTATTGATTTAACTTTCTCTGGAACTTCATTTTTTTTTGTCCATGATTTCAATTGCCAATTTATTATTATATAATAGTACAACTTACCTTCCTCTGGAACTTCATTTTTTTGTCCATGAATTGATAAGACTATCCCATCCTATCTACCTACCTTTCTACCTTTGCTATTATAATATATTATTATATAATAAAAACTTTTCCAAACCTTTGACCCATTTAATCTCTTTTTTTTACATGGAAATAAAAGCTTTGGATTAAGGCACAGTAAATCCGTTTTCTCTTTTTTTTTTCTTTCCACAAACAAAGGTTTAATAATTTTAGCAATATCTTCACATAAGTAGTTTTAAAAATGGTTTAGTTTAATTGATTTCTGAAGCTTTATTGCTTGCTCCCCTAATATATTAATTGTCCCCACTAGTTTAGATATGATTAAGCTTAGTTAATTCATTTTTCCCTTTTATTGAACCAATAGGAAATTCTGATATCCCTTCAGTTGATTGAGAGACGAGCTTTTCGGTGCTTGCTTCCGTTTAAATTCCAGGTGAGTGGTAATTATAGTACATGATCCTATTTGATTGAAATATTAGATTGAAAAACTGTTTATCAAAAATTAGCGTTTGACAGTATATTTTCGTTCCTAAAAACGTATAGCTTAAACCTTGTGTTTACTAAATATCCTTAGTATTAGAGCGTATATTCTGGAACAGGCCTTTATATTGATTTGTTTTATTATCAGATACAATGGATTTATTAAAAATTTGATTTGATATGATTTGTAGTTTCTGATACGCGATTTATCGCAGTTATTACCTTTGTTTAGAAATCTGATAATTCGTTCAATCAGTTATGATTTTCTAAATTATATATGTATACTATATGTTTTCAAACTGGTACAAGTGCTCAGTATATCTGTATCTGTTATCTGGCCTCTCACCGATCTTCATAACATTAGGTCCTTGCATTTGTCTTTGAGTCAGGTGTCAGTTGTCAGTTTGTCGTCAGTTGTGTCATCATTAGAAACATGCATAAGATCGGTGAAGGCGATTGTCTGTTATCTGTATCTGTTATTGGTAGCGCTTACCATTTTTCTGGCCCTGGTGGTGTGCAGTATCACCACTCTGTTACATTGTACCATGTGTTTTAAAGCTTTTGTCTTATTTCCTGATTATACTAATATTTGCTATTTTGAAAGGTTTCAGAGTTATGTTTGACAATTGATTGTCAGCATTTGAAATTGATTATCTTATATTGCCCCTTTAGTTTAACTGATTTTGAAATACTATATTTTGAACTATATTCGTCATGATTTAAAAGTATCAGCTTGCCTGCCTGTTCCCTTTCTGTTGTGTGCTGTAGCTACTACTCACTGAGGTTTTCGCTCGTATAGACAAAAATCTCATACCACGTTGAATCTTTCTTTTTCAGATTAAGGTCCCTGTTCGTGAGGTAACCCTTGGATTGATGTTGAAGGAGATTGCCTAATAAATTAGCTTTATATTATCTTTGGAGAATTTTGATTATTGAGGTTTAGACTTGCACATTTGATTCTTTTAAGGTTTATTCATGTAATTGAGACGAGTTTGATATTCTGTTAGTAAATTTTGGAATTTCTATTAGTTCAGAATTAAGGCTAGCATAGATTAAAGTTAATTTAATTTATGTACCGGTCATGGCCTGGGTTGGGTCGTGACAAAGGTGGTATCAGAGCCTAGGTTTAGGTTCTTATAGACTTACTGTGTAGGATTCACGTGTTCTGTTCGTATCCCTTATCTTGCATATCTATCTGGGTCTTCTTATTTACTCATTTCAATACCTCATTTGCTAAAGTGTCTAACTCTGCTGCATGGATAGGTAATCATGCCTCCTAAAGGAAGAAAAAGAGGCAAGAATACGGTTAATGTTAGTACTAGGAGTAGGGTGACCGTTGAGAATTCATCCCAACTTGATGGGGGAGCTTCACACCCTATTGGAGGACCAGCTCCAGCATCTGAACCAATTTTGCAACCAGTTGGAGGGTCATCTCAGTCGACGCGTACAGCTTCAACCTCTCAGCCTACTCAAATATCTAACACTGATTTGGCTGCTGGATTGCAAGGGGTCTTTCAAGCAGTTGAAAGGCTAACAAATGTGGTAGGTGAAAACAGACAACTAAGAACTACATGATCTGCTATACCTAATGATAGAGCTCAATTACAGGATCTCAGTGACTTCTTGAGGTTACAACCTCCAAAGTTTTCTGGTGAGGATTCTGTAACAGATCCTATGGATTTTCTAGATGCTATGGACAGATGTTATGAGGTCTTGGGATGCACCAGTGCTAGGATGGTATTGTTAGCAGGGAATCAGTTACAAGGAGTGGCGCGTAGTTGGTATCTTTCCAAGAGAGGGAATGGACTTGATAACGCTTTCCTTTGGCCACAGTTCCGTGATTCTTTCTTAGAGAGGTTCCTTCCTCCCAGTGTTAAGGAAGCTAAAGCTTTAGAGTTTGAAGTGCTGAACCAGGGTGGTATGACTGTGAGTGAATATGAAATGAAATTCACTCGACTTGCTCGTTTCGGTGAGCATCTTATTCCAACTGAGGAGAGGAAGGCAATGAGGTTTGAGAGGGGACTTCGGGATAGACTGTTAGACCGAATTGCTCCTTTACGATTGTCTAGCTTTGAGGAAGTGGTGGATCGATCCAGGCAGATGGAGATGTTTGATGATCAGCGTAGGGCTCGTGATCAGAACAAACGTGCTCGATATGACAACCAGAGTGGTCAGCATAGTAGGGGAAGTAACTATTCAGTATCTCATGGGCCCCATTCCTTACCTGGTCAAGGAGGGCAATACTCCAAGAATAATCAGAGATATGGTCAGAGAGCTCAGCCCACTGGTACTCAGAATAGTCAAAGTTCCTCTAGATCGTCATTCCCTACTTGTCAGCTTTGCGGTAAATTCCATGGTAACTCTCCATGCCATCGAGCAACTGGGGCTTGTTTTGGTTGTGGTCAGGTGGGACATAGAAGAAAAGATTACCCAAGCAGTAACACAACACTAGCTGTGGGTCAGGATACAGTTTCTACTCCTTTTGTTGGTACTCAGCCCTCTTCTCAGTATGGTGGTAGAGGCCAGAGTTCAGGAGGTCGAGGGCAGGGTGGTCGAGGTCCCAACTCAGCTCCTAATCATGCAACAGCAGGTTGAGGTCAGTCTAGAGCCTTTGCTCTGACACAACAGGATGCTCAGGCATCTAATGCAGTGGTGACAGGTACCATTTCTGTATGTTCATTTGATGCTAGAGTTTTGATTGATCCTAGTGCTACACATTCCTTTGTTTCTCCTTATTTTTCTATGAAATTTGGTGTACCACCCACTATGTTAGATTGTCCTTTATCTGTGGCAACACCTATAGGAGATGTCCTTGACATAAATCTAGCTTTTAAGAATTGCTTAGTAAAAGTAGGGGAAAGGGAACTCTTAGCTGATCTTGTATTACTTGAAATGTTAGATTTTGATGTGCTTTTGGGAATGGATTGGTTAGCCTCATATCATGCCTCTTTAAACTGTTATAGCAAGTTAGTAACCTTTAAAATTCCTGGGGAGATAGAATTCCAATTTCAAGGAGATCGTAGCATGGCTCCTCATAGTCTTATTTCTGCTGTTGCTGCAAGAAGATTGTTGTATAAGAACTGTGAAGGGTTTCTAGCTTATGTTAAGGATACTCAAACAAAAGGTGTTGATTTGGAGAATGTTGATGTGGTGAATGAGTTTGCTGATGTTTTTCCTGAAGATTTGGCAGGTTTTCCACCTGAGAGAGTAATCGATTTCTGTGTTGACTTAGCACCCGAAACAAGACCCATATCTATGCCTCCTTACCGAATGGCTCCCGCTGAACTAAAGGAGTTGAAGGAACAACTGCAAGACTTGCTTGACAAGGGTTCATCCGCCCTAGTGTCTCTCCTTGGGGTGCTCCTGTGTTGTTTATGAAGAAGAAGGATGGATCAATGAGGTTGTGCAATGATTATCGACAGTTGAACAAGGTCACAATACGTAACAAATACCCTTTTCCTCGAATCGATGATCTATTTGATCAGCTCCAGGGTGCAAAGTACTTCTCTAAGATCGATCTGAGGTCCGGCTATCATCAGTTGAGGGTTAAAAATGTTGACATACCTAAGACAGCTTTCAGGACTAGGTATGGTCACTATGAATTTCTGGTGATGCCTTTTGGTCTCACTAATGCTCCTACAGCTTTTATGGATCTAATGAATAGGGTGTTTAAGCCCTTCCTTGATCGTTTTGTGATAGTATTCATAGATGACATTCTGGTGTATTCTAAAAGTAAAGAAGAACATGAGCAGCATCTGAGGCTTGTTCTTCAGACCCTAAGAGAGAACCAGTTGTATGCCAAATTCTCAAAATGTGAATTCTGGTTGGATAGTGTCGCATTTTTAGGGCATGTGGTATCCAAAGATGGGGTGAGCGTTGATCCGAAGAAGGTTGATGTTGTTCTTCATTGGCCAAGGCCTAGTTCAGTGTCGGAGATTCGGAGTTTTCTTGGGTTAGCGGGTTACTATCGACGTTTTATGCAAGACTTTTCTCGAATAGCTTCTCCTTTAACCAAGTTAACCCAGAAGAATGTGAAGTTTCAGTGGTCAGAAGCGTGTGAGAAGAGCTTTGAAGAATTGAAAGTTCGTTTGACTTCAGCACCAGTGTTAGCTCTTCCATCTGGATCGGGGGGCTACACAGTGTTTTGTGATGCTTCAAGGGTTGGTCTGGGTTGTGTATTGATGCAGCATGGTCATGTGATTGCATATGCTTCTCGCCAATTAAAGCAGCACGAAAAGAATTATCCAACTCATGATTTAGAAATGGCAGCAGTGATCTTTGCCCTAAAGATATGGAGACATTACTTGTATGGGGAGACATGTGAGATTTTCACTGACCATAAAAGTCTCAAATACATCTTTGATCAGCGTGATTTGAATTTGAGGCAGAGAAGATGGGTGGAGTATCTCAAGGATTATGATTGCACAATTCAATACCATCCAGGGAAAGCAAACGTTGTAGCAGATGCTTTAAGTAGGAAATCTCTGGGTAGCTTAGCTCATCTTTCCGTAGTGAGGAGACCTTTGATTAGTGACATTCATGAATTGATTGATCAAGGAGTAAAAATTGAGGCAACTTCTGAAGCGTTAGTAGCTCATTTTCGTGTTAGACCTATTCTATTAGATAGAATCAAGGTAGCCCAACAAGAAGATCCTCAATTGTGTAAAGTTAGGGATGGTGTTTGTCAGGGTAAGGTTCAGGAATTCGTGATTGGTGATGATGGAGTTCTTCGTTATGGGACTAGACTGTGTGTTCCTGATGTTGATGATTTAAAAAGGGAAATTTTGGAGGAAGCACACTATTCAGCTTATACAGTTCATCCTGGTTCCACTAAGATGTATAGAGATTTAAGGGAGTTATACTGGTGGAGTGGAATAAAGAAAGATGTTGCAGACTTTGTTGCTAAATGCCTTACTTGTCAACAAGTCAAGGCAGAACATCAGAGACCGTCTGGGTTGCTCCAACCACTACCCATTCCTGAGTGGAAGTGGGAGAATATTGCTATGGACTTCGTGGTAGGATTTCCTCACACTAGAGGAGGGTACGATTCCATTGGGTGATAGTCGACCGTTTAACTAAGTCTGCTCATTTTCTTCATGTGAAGATAACTTATGATTTCTCTAAGCTTGCTCAGTTATACATTGATGAGATTGTTAGACTTCATGGAGTCCCAGTCTCTATTGTGTCGGATCGTGGTGCTCAATTCACTTCTCGATTCTGGAAGAAATTTCAAGAAGCACTTGGTACAAAACTTCAGTTTAGCACCGCTTTTCATCCTCAGACGGACGGTCAGTCAGAGAGGACTATTCAGACTTTAAAGGATATGCTTCGAGCTTGTATTTTTTATTTTGGCCAAAATTGGGATCATCATTTGCCTTTGGTAGTGTTTGCGTATAACAACAGCTATCAAGCTAGCATAGAGATGGCACCTTATGAAGCTTTGTATGGTCGTAAGTGTCGGTCGCCGATTTGTTGGGATGAGGTTGGAGAAAGGAGACTCACTAGACCCGAGTTGATACAGTTGACTTCAGACAAAGTTCGTATTGTTTAAGGAAACCGGATTTTTTGTTTTTTATTTCCTTTCCTACCAAAAAAAAATTAATATAAACTCTAAATTGTTTAAGGAAACCCATTAATACTAACCATAATTGTACTTATAAACTCTAATAATGTTATGAAAATGTATATAGCTTTGTTAAGAGTTTAGTAATTAATTTATACAATATTGTTAAATGTAATGTATTTATTAATATAAACTGTAAATTGTTCGGAGATCTCTTAATATTTTTAGAATTATGCTTATAAACTCTAATAATTTTATAAATGTACATAGCTTTGTTAAGAATTTAATAGTTAAATTAAACAATATTGTTAAATGTAATTATTATATAAACCTTAACTTGTTAGAAAATCTCTTGTATTTTTTAGAATTATTGTTATAAACTCTAAAAATGTATATAGCTATGTTAGAAAAAAATTAGAATTATTTTTATAAACTGTAATAATGCTTACTTATAAGTTTTTTAGAATTATTCTTATAAACACTAACTTGTTAGGAAATTCTCTTAAATTAGAAACCTAAATATATTTGTATGTATTATTAATGAGATTTTTATGTATATACTTATATAATGAGAACTTGATGGTATAATTTTAAAATTGATGTGGATTGTGATTTATTGTTAATATTATTTTTAATTTTTGCCTATAAACTCTAATAATAGTATATAAATGTTAGTTAAACAAAATTATAGTAACTAATATTTTAAAATTGTATAAAAATATGAGAAATTGGTATATGTAAAGTTATTGATATTTTATGCTTTATATATATATAATGAGAATTTTATACTATAATTTATCGGTTTTGATATATGCATCCCTTAGGGCTGCATATAAGCATTAAATACAATAGAATATTCTTTTGTATTTTCAAAATTTATATTTAGGCAAAAGCTAACGAGCGCCCCCGGGGCGCTAGATAAGAAAAATAATTGCCATTAATTAATACATTGAAAGAATAAAGAAAATGATATCATTATTGATCATTAATCATTTTTTTACTAATTGATCATTAATCATTTTTTTGACTAATTAATCATTAATCATTTTTTTTTACTAATTGATCATTAATTACTCTATTTTATTCTCACCATAATATCTCATTCCGTATATTTTCTATTCCCACCATTTCATCTTTCCTTATAAATTTTATAATTTTAATTGAAAGAATAAATAAAATGGTTATTAATTCATTAGAAAAAAGATAATAAATTATAAAAGAATAAATAAACTTGAGTTTCTCATCATCCCATTTCATCTTCCGTCAAGAAAAAAATCTCATTCCCTCCATAATATTTCCCACCATTTCACCTTTCTTTTGCGTTAGCGGGCCCATTATATTTATTAGGGGAATTTACAAAGAAATTTAAATCTTAAAAACTATCTACACTTTTGTCAATTAGTTATTTCAACTATATCAATCCTAATATTTTGACAGTTATTCCTCCGCTGCCACTTCAAAAGAAAAACCATTTAGGAAATTATTCTGACATTTATAGAATAAAAATTACACTTTTTGATATATTAAAAATTAAATTACCAACATTAACAAAACAATAATATTATTATCATATATGATTTTCATGTAAAGAACCCTATTTATTATACATTGAACTTCTAAATACACCAAAATTCATTTAATGCAATCATAAATTCTTTTATATTTTCTATATCTGCATTAATTTTTTATTTTTTATTTTTTGAAAAGATATCTGCATTTATTATTTCAACAGGTTATTTGTAACTGTGTTAGTAACAGAATAAAAGTTACAAATAACATATCGAAATGATAATGTTTAAGTCTGACAGATAAAAGTTACACACAAAAAACTACAAACAACCCGTCAAAATACAATTAACTGCTTTATTTTATCGACGAACTTCTTTGGAATATCTGATGTGATAGTCAAATAACTGTCAAATCAGTAAGTTCAAATTTTTAGTTGTGTAAGGATAAAATCGAACATACTTGACATTGTTAGGAATAAAATTGTACAAATTCATAGTTACGGGTAAATCTGCACTGTTTCAAAAACGTTAGAAGTTCAATGTATAATAAATGCATGTTATTTGTAACTGTGTTATTTCGACGAGTTATTTGTAACTTTTATTCTGTTACTAACACAGTTACAAATAATCTGTCGAAATAATAAATGCAGATATCTTTTCAAAAAATAAACAATAAAAAAGTAATACAGATATAGAAAATATAAAAGAATTTATGATTGCATTAAATGAATTTTGATGTATTTAAAAGTTCAATATATAATAAATATACATCTTGAAAATACAAAAGAATATTCTATTATATTTAATGCCTATATGCAGCCCTAAGGGATGCATATATCAAAACCGTTTATAAAAATGATATTTGTTGTGATTTTGTGCAGTTACTAACGTTACATATATTATAAATTTCGGCGCCAGTTGAGGTTAGTTAATTCTATGAAGTAGATATTATAATTTGAATATTTTTGAGTTTATTATTGATATGAAGTACATATTTGAACTGTGAAAATGTGATTGAAGTTGTATTATTGATATGAAGTGTGATATTTGAGAATGAAATTGAAGTAGATATTATAATTTGAAATTTTTTTCAGTTTATTATTGGTATGAAGTTTATATTTCAACTGTGTAACTAGATATTTATTATTTATATATATATAAGGGTGAGATCCAGTGCGACCAGGGGTCTAGGTGTGGCAATGAGTTTATTGTGTGACATAACAAAACTACATAGTTTTGGCAAGAAAATCCAATAAAAAAACATGCGTCCTTCCTCCCTCAGACAAAAAACGTGCGAATCAAAGATTATTCTTCACCATTCTCGATCGATTTTCTTCTCCTCACCGGAAACTTCGATCGATTTCTACAGATTAATCTCCGATTTCCTTCTCCTCACCATTATCGAACGATTTTCTTCTCCTCACCGTTATTGATCGATTTTCTTCTCCTCTGAATTAACAATCGATTTTCTTCTCCTCACCATTATTTATTCTCGATCGATTTCTGATCTGTATTCACATTAAATATGAAATCCGAACACCAAGACATGGAATCTGAAGACCAGAATCAGTCCAATACGACACAAAGAACATCATCTTCAGGTATTTTGATCGATTTTCTTCTCCTCTGAATTATCGATCGATTTTCTTCTACTCGTCATTATTGATCGATTCTGTTGTCGACCATTATTAATAATAGTTGTTCTTAATTCTGTTTACAATAATTATTGATTCTGTTCTTAATTCTTGGAAATATTGAAATCTGTTTACACTAATTATTCCAAAAGATTGTAGTCTGAATTCTAACAAATTGTACCACTTGTTCCATGTAATTATATTATTTGTTCCAACTAAATGTATGATTTGTTCCGAGTGAATGTACCATTTGTTCCGAGCGAATGTACCATTTGTTTTAAGAACATGTTTGTCCTAGTCTCAATTTTCTTACCTGTTTTGTAGATTTGCTTTATAATATTCTGTTTGTAATTCTTGGAAATATTGAAATCTGTTTACACTAATTATTCAAATCGAATTCTAACAAATTTTACCACTTGTTCCATGTAATTATATTATTTGTTCCAACTAATGTATTGTTTGTTCCAACTAAATGTACCATTTGTTCCGAGTGAATGTACCATTTGTTCCGAGCGAATGTAGCATTTGTTTCAAGAACATGTTTGTCCTAATCTCAATTTTCTTACCTGTTTTGTAGATTTGCTTTCACCTAGTCACTCTTGTACTGCAATTGTAACTTACACACCAGAAGTAATTACAAGATTCACTTCTAATCAATGTTTTAAAAACCGGACCGGATATCGAACCGTTGTGACAAAGGGTTCAGGGGTCAATGGGTTCAACCGGTTGACTCGGATTGGTTGAATCGGATGACGTCATAGATTATATATATATATAATAAAATTCTAATAAAGTAAATATGACCCAAATATATAAATAATCAACATTACAATAATTTCTAAGCCATATGTATGTACTAAGTAATAAAAAATTTCTATGCCAATGATACTGTTTGTTTTTAAATTTTAACCTAAAAAGAAAAAAAAGGTCTAAGCAATAGTAATTGTAATTTGAAACAAGGATATAATTGTAATTTGAAACAAGAATATAGATAGGAGTACAAATTTTGAAACTAGGAAATTTGAAACTACAAGTAGTAATTAATATTAATAAAATAATAAAAAAAAATAATCTTGGACTGGTAGATAGGGCATGTAGGCGTACAAATGAAAAAAAATTCAAAACATATACAATCCCACATCGCTTTTTGGAGAGCACAGCAAAGAGAAGGTCTTCTATAAATAGTGTCGGCGTATTAGAATTTTTTTATAATTTTTTTTACACAAACCGGGGTGAAACCGGTTCACCGGGTTGATCCCGGTTCGCCGGTTTCACCCGGTTTACATGGGGTCACTAGCAGTGACCCCAAAGTACAATAACTGGATCGGATGTCTGGCCGGTTCGCGGTTGAACGGGTTCAACCGTCCGGGCCGATCCGGTTTTTAAAACCATGGTTCTAATGGATCAAAATTATGATTGCCTACTTGTTTAAATGAATTAAAACCTGCTCTTGGAATGACATTTGAGAATTAATAAAGCTCATGAATTCTACAAGTCATAGGCATATGCTGCTGGATTTAATAGTAGGGTATCAACATCAAGAAAGAAACATGGTGTTATAAAAGAACAATTTTTTGTATGCAATAAAGAAGGTTACAAATATCAAAGACAAACAGCGACATCCAGTGATAAAAAAAACCCAGAAAAAGGACACTCAGTCGTGTAGGATGCAGTGCTAGAATGATTATCAAACTTTCTGACAAGGGAATCTATGAAGTGACACAATTTAAAGAAGAACATAATCATATTCTTTACACTCCAGGTTGTATACAATATCAAAAAGAGGGCATGAAGATGAAACCTTCTACTAAAAAAGATGGTAGTTAATAATGCAAAGGTAAACCATCTTCTTCATAATAGTTACTGCATTATAAATACTAAAATGTTTAGTTATAGAATATTTATCATTTCATCTAAAAAAAGTGTTCTGATTTGATTAAATAGATGAATGTTCGTCCTCTGAAAACTTATAGACAAGCAAAGGAACTTTATGGAGGATATAAAAATATTGGTGCATCGAAGATAGATTTTAAGAACTTCCAGAGAGACCTGAAAGCCTATATTAAGGATTCAGATGCATAAATGTTCGTAGATAATTTTGAGAGAAAAAAGGAGCTATGGTGTAACACCCTAGACGTATAATAAATTTTTTTTACTAAAACGATTCGTTAGATAAAAGCATATATTAACAACCTATACTCGTAGGTATATCAAACATATACACGTTAATATACACACACACACACACATACATATATATATATATATATATATATATATATCTTTATACATACAGTCTACAAACTTGTATAGTCCAAAAGTTTACTTATACTACATGCTTGTGAGGAGAGGAGAGAGAATGAGATGGAATCCAGCAGACCGACCTTTCATCCATGCTATCTACAATATCTGAACTTTCTAGAAACTCTTATTCGTCTACTTCATCAACCAACTGAAAAATTTAGCGATTTATATGAGTCGCCACTCAGTGAATATAAACAATCAATGAATTATAAATCACATACACACGTACAAATTCATGCATATGCAAATGCTAAGCCTTTTTATTAATTTTGTTGTGACACCACCAGCTAGACACTTGCCGGGATCAAGTAGCAGGTAAACGGTAACACATGTATTGCTGTGCAGCCTTGTAATTTCATAATTCGACCTTTCGGCCCATGTAATCAAGTAGTCATAACTGTCTAGACTGGTACGCCACAACGCCATTTACGTTTTATGCAACATGTGCACATACTTTGCATTTAAGTCATTCCATCACAAGTAATTAAATCAAGTATCAATTCACATCAAACATAGTAAGACAATTCACAATATCACAAAATATCAATTAATATCAACATTTCAATCACAACTTCAAAAGCCAAAATATTCATATCATGTTTATACTCACAACTAAGCCGCTAGCTTCCTTAACGGCGACTTGTACCTTCCTCCGGAATATCTTCAAAGTTTTGAGTACCTTTCTCTTCTTCTACCACTTCATCTTCATCTTCTTCTCTTTTCTTCACTTTCTCTCTCTTAAAAGTGTTTCTCTCTCTCAATTTTCTGGAGAATTCCAGATTAGAATGGATTAAATAAACCTTCCACAAGGTTATCTTATGGGTTTGCCACCTGAGAGAGTAATCGATTTCTATGTTGACTTAGCACCCGAAACAAGACCCATATCTATGCCTCCTTACCGAATGGCTCCCGCTGAACTAAAGGAGTTGAAGGAACAACTGCAAGACTTGCTTGACAAAGGGTTCATCCGCCCTAGTGTCTCTCCTTGGGGTGCTCCTGTGTTGTTTATGAAGAAGAAGGATGGATCAATGAGGTTGTGCAATGATTATCGACAGTTGAACAAGGTCACAATACGTAACAAATACCCTCTTCCTCGAATCGATGATCTATTTGATCAGCTCCAGGGTGCAAAGTACTTCTCTAAGATCGATCTGAGGTCCGGCTATCATCAGTTGAGGGTTAAAAATGTTGACATACCTAAGACAGCTTTCAGGACTAGGTATGGTCACTATGAATTTCTGGTGATGCCTTTTGGTCTCACTAATGCTCCTACAACTTTTATGGATCTAATGAATAAGGTGTTTAAGCCCTTCCTTGATCGTTTTGTGATAGTATTCATAGATGACATTATGGTGTATTCTAAAAGTAAAGAAGAACATGAGCAGCATCTGAGGCTTGTTCTTCAGACCCTAAGAGAGAACCAGTTGTATGCCAAATTCTCAAAATGTGAATTCTGGTTGGATAGTGTCGCATTTTTAGGGCATGTGGTATCCAAAGATGGGGTGAGCGTTGATCCGAAAAAGGTTGATGTTATTCTTCATTGGCCAAGGCCTAGTTCAGTGTCGGAGATTCGGAGTTTTCTTGGGTTAGCGGGTTACTATCGACGTTTTACGCAAGACTTTTCTCGAATAGCTTCTCCTTTAACCAAGTTAACCCAGAAGAATGTGAAGTTTCAGTGGTCAGAAGCGTGTGAGAAGAGCTTTGAAGAATTGAAAGTTCGTTTGACTTCAGCACCAGTGTTAGCTCTTCCATCTGGATCGGGGGGCTACACAGTGTTTTGTGATGCTTCAAGGGTTGGTCTGGGTTGTGTATTGATGCAACATGGTCATGTGATTGCATATGCTTCTCGCCAATTAAAGCAGCACGAAAAGAATTATCCAACTCATGATTTAGAAATGGCAGCAGTGATCTTTGCCCTAAAGATATGGAGACATTACTTGTATGGGGAGACATGTGAGATTTTCACTGACCATAAAAGTCTCAAATACATCTTTGATCAGCGTGATTTGAATTTGAGGCAGAGAAGATGGGTGGAGTATCTCAAGGATTATGATTGCACAATTCAATACCATCCAGGGAAAGCAAACGTTGTAGCAGATGCTTTAAGTAGGAAATCTCTAGGTAGCTTAGCTCATCTTTCCGTAGTGAGGAGACCTTTAATTAGTGACATTCATGAATTGATTGATCAAGGAGTAAAAATTGAGGCAACTTCTGAAGCGTTAGTAGCTCATTTTCGTGTTAGACCTATTCTATTAGATAGAATCAAGGTAGCCCAACAAGAAGATCCTCAATTGTGTAAAGTTAGGGATGGTGTTTGTCAGGGTAAGGTTCAGGAATTCGTGATTGGTGATGATGGAGTTCTTCGTTATGGGACTAGACTGTGTGTTCCTGATGTTGATGATTTAAAAAGGGAAATTTTGGAGGAAGCACACTGTTCAGCTTATACAGTTCATCCTGGTTCCACTAAGATGCATAGAGATTTAAGGGAGTTATACTGGTGGAGTGGAATAAAGAGAGATGTTGCAGACTTTGTTGCTAAATGCCTTACTTGTCAACAAGTCAAGGCAGAACATCAGAGACCGTCTGGGTTGCTCCAACCACTACCCATTCCTGAGTGGAAGTGGGAGACTATTGCTATGGACTTCGTGGTAGGATTGCCTCGCACTAGAGGAGGGTACGATTCCATTTGGGTGATAGTCGACCGTTTAACTAAGTCTGCTCATTTTCTTCATGTGAAGATAACTTATGATTTCTCTAAGCTTGCTCAGTTATACATTGATGAGATTGTTAGACTTCATGGAGTCCCAGTCTCTATTGTGTCGGATCGTGGTGCTCAATTCACTTCTCGATTCTGGAAGAAATTTCAAGAAGCACTTGGTACAAAACTTCAGTTTAGCACCGCTTTTCATCCTCAGACGGACGGTCAGTCAGAGAGGACTATTCAGACTTTAAAGGATATGCTTCGAGCTTGTATTTTTTATTTTGGCCAAAATTGGGATCATCATTTGCCTTTGGTAGTGTTTGCTTATAACAACAGCTATCAAGCTACCATAGAGATGGCACCTTATGAAGCTTTGTATGGTCGTAAGTGTCGGTCGCCGATTTGTTGGGATGAGGTTGGAGAAAGGAGACTCACTAGACCCGAGTTGATACAGTTGACTTCAGACAAAGTTCGTATTGTTTAAGGAAACCGGATTTTTTGTTTTTTATTTCCTTTCCTACCAAAAAAAAATTAATATAAACTCTAAATTGTTTAAGGAAACCCATTAATACTAACCATAATTGTACTTATAAACTCTAATAATGTTATGAAAATGTATATAGCTTTGTTAAGAGTTTAGTAATTAATTTATACAATATTGTTAAATGTAATGTATTTATTAATATAAACTGTAAATTATTCGGAGATCTCTTAATATTTTTAGAATTATGCTTATAAACTCTAATAATTTTATAAATGTACATAGCTTTGTTAAGAATTTAATAGTTAAATTAAACAATATTGTTAAATGTAATTATTATATAAACCTTAACTTGTTAGAAAATCTCTTGTATTTTTTAGAATTATTGTTATAAACTCTAAAAATGTATATAGCTATGTTAGAAAAAAATTAGAATTATTTTTATAAACTGTAATAATGCTTACTTATAAGTTTTTTAGAATTATTCTTATAAACACTAACTTGTTAGGAAATTCTCTTAAATTAGAAACCTAAATATATTTGTATGTATTATTAATGAGATTTTTATGTATATACTTATATAATGAGAACTTGATGGTATAATTTTAAAATTGATGTGGATTGTGATTTATTGTTAATATTATTTTTAATTTTTGCCTATAAACTCTAATAATAGTATATAAATGTTAGTTAAACAAAATTATAGTAACTAATATTTTAAAATTGTATAAAAATATGAGAAATTGGTATACGTAAAGTTATTGATATTTTATGCTTTATATATATATATAATGAGAATTTTATACTATAATTTATCGGTTTTGATATATGCATCCCTTAGGGCTGCATATAAGCATTAAATACAATAGAATATTCTTTTGTATTTTCAAAATTTATATTTAGGCAAAAGCTAACGAGCGCCCCCGGGGCGCTAGATAAGAAAAACAATTGCCATTAATTAATACATTGAAAGAATAAAGAAAATGATATCATTATTGATCATTAATCATTTTTTTACTAATTGATCATTAATCATTTTTTTTTGACTAATTAATCATTAATCATTTTTTTTTACTAATTGATCATTAATTACTCTATTTTATTCTCACCATAATATCTCATTCCGTATATTTTCTATTCCCACCATTTCATCTTTCCTTATAAATTTTATAATTTTAATTGAAAGAATAAATAAAATGGTTATTAATTCATTAGAAAAAAGATAATAAATTATAAAAGAATAAATAAACTTGAGTTTCTCATCATCCCATTTCATCTTCCGTCAAGAAAAAAATCTCATTCCCTCCATAATATTTCCCACCATTTCACCTTTCTTTTGCGTTAGCGGGCCCATTATATTTATTAGGGGAATTTACAAAGAAATTTAAATCTTAAAAACTATCTACACTTTTGTCAATTAGTTATTTCAACTATATCAATCCTAATATTTTGACAGTTATTCCTCCGCTGCCACTTCAAAAGAAAAACCATTTAGGAAATTATTCTGACATTTATAGAATAAAAATTACACTTTTTGATATATTAAAAATTAAATTACCAACATTAACAAAACAATAATATTATTATCATATATGATTTTCATGTAAAGAACCCTATTTATTATACATTGAACTTCTAAATACACCAAAATTCATTTAATGCAATCATAAATTCTTTTATATTTTCTATATCTGCATTAATTTTTTATTTTTTATTTTTTGAAAAGATATCTGCATTTATTATTTCAACAGGTTATTTGTAACTGTGTTAGTAACAGAATAAAAGTTACAAATAACATATCGAAATGATAATGTTTAAGTCTGACAGATAAAAGTTACACACAAAAAACTACAAACAACCCGTCAAAATACAATTAACTGCTTTATTTTATCGACGAACTTCTTTGGAATATCTGATGTGATAGTCAAATAACTGTCAAATCAGTAAGTTCAAATTTTTAGTTGTGTAAGGATAAAATCGAACATACTTGACATTGTTAGGAATAAAATTGTACAAATTCATAGTTACGGGTAAATCTGCACTGTTTCAAAAACGTTAGAAGTTCAATGTATAATAAATGCATGTTATTTGTAACTGTGTTATTTCGACGAGTTATTTGTAACTTTTATTCTGTTACTAACACAGTTACAAATAATCTGTCGAAATAATAAATGCAGATATCTTTTCAAAAAATAAACAATAAAAAAGTAATACAGATATAGAAAATATAAAAGAATTTATGATTGCATTAAATGAATTTTGATGTATTTAAAAGTTCAATATATAATAAATATACATCTTGAAAATACAAAAGAATATTCTATTATATTTAATGCCTATATGCAGCCCTAAGGGATGCATATATCAAAACCGTTTATAAAAATGATATTTGTTGTGATTTTGTGCAGTTACTAACGTTACATATATTATAAATTTCGGCGCCAGTTGAGGTTAGTTAATTCTATGAAGTAGATATTATAATTTGAATATTTTTGAGTTTATTATTGATATGAAGTACATATTTGAACTGTGAAAATGTGATTGAAGTTGTATTATTGATATGAAGTGTGATATTTGAGAATGAAATTGAAGTAGATATTATAATTTGAAATTTTTTTCAGTTTATTATTGGTATGAAGTTTATATTTCAACTGTGTAACTAGATATTTATTATTTATATATATATAAGGGTGAGATCCAGTGCGACCAGGGGTCTAGGTGTGGCAATGAGTTTATTGTGTGACATAACAAAACTACATAGTTTTGGCAAGAAAATCCAATAAAAAAACATGCGTCCTTCCTCCCTCAGACAAAAAACGTGCGAATCAAAGATTATTCTTCACCATTCTCGATCGATTTTCTTCTCCTCACCGGAAACTTCGATCGATTTCTACAGATTAATCTCCGATTTCCTTCTCCTCACCATTATCGAACGATTTTCTTCTCCTCACCGTTATTGATCGATTTTCTTCTCCTCTGAATTAACAATCGATTTTCTTCTCCTCACCATTATTTATTCTCGATCGATTTCTGATCTGTATTCACATTAAATATGAAATCCGAACACCAAGACATGGAATCTGAAGACCAGAATCAGTCCAATACGACACAAAGAACATCATCTTCAGGTATTTTGATCGATTTTCTTCTCCTCTGAATTATCGATCGATTTTCTTCTACTCGTCATTATTGATCGATTCTGTTGTCGACCATTATTAATAATAGTTGTTCTTAATTCTGTTTACAATAATTATTGATTCTGTTCTTAATTCTTGGAAATATTGAAATCTGTTTACACTAATTATTCCAAAAGATTGTAGTCTGAATTCTAACAAATTGTACCACTTGTTCCATGTAATTATATTATTTGTTCCAACTAAATGTATGATTTGTTCCGAGTGAATGTACCATTTGTTCCGAGCGAATGTACCATTTGTTTTAAGAACATGTTTGTCCTAGTCTCAATTTTCTTACCTGTTTTGTAGATTTGCTTTATAATATTCTGTTTGTAATTCTTGGAAATATTGAAATCTGTTTACACTAATTATTCAAATCGAATTCTAACAAATTTTACCACTTGTTCCATGTAATTATATTATTTGTTCCAACTAATGTATTGTTTGTTCCAACTAAATGTACCATTTGTTCCGAGTGAATGTACCATTTGTTCCGAGCGAATGTAGCATTTGTTTCAAGAACATGTTTGTCCTAATCTCAATTTTCTTACCTGTTTTGTAGATTTGCTTTCACCTAGTCACTCTTGTACTGCAATTGTAACTTACACACCAGAAGTAATTACAAGATTCACTTCTAATCAATGTTTTAAAAACCGGACCGGATATCGAACCCTTGTGACAAAGGGTTCAGGGGTCAATGGGTTCAACCGGTTGACTCGGATTGGTTGAATCGGATGACGTCATAGATTATATATATATATAATAAAATTCTAATAAAGTAAATATGACCCAAATATATAAATAATCAACATTACAATAATTTCTAAGCCATATGTATGTACTAAGTAATAAAAAATTTCTATGCCATGATACTGTTTGTTTTTAAATTTTAACCTAAAAAGAAAAAAAAGGTCTAAGCAATAGTAATTGTAATTTGAAACAAGGATATAATTGTAATTTGAAACAAGAATATAGATAGGAGTACAAATTTTGAAACTAGGAAATTTGAAACTACAAGTAGTAATTAATATTAATAAAATAATAAAAAAAAATAATCTTGGACTGGTAGATAGGGCATGTAGGCGTACAAATGAAAAAAAATTCAAAACATATACAATCCCACATCGCTTTTTGGAGAGCACAGCAAAGAGAAGGTCTTCTATAAATAGTGTCGGCGTATTAGAATTTTTTTATAATTTTTTTTACACAAACCGGGGTGAAACCGGTTCACCGGGTTGATCCCGGTTCGCCGGTTTCACCCGGTTTACATGGGGTCACTAGCAGTGACCCCAAAGTATAATAACTGGATCGGATGTCTGGCCGGTTCGCGGTTGAACGGGTTCAACCGTCCGGGCCGATCCGGTTTTTAAAACCATGGTTCTAATGGATCAAAATTATGATTGCCTACTTGTTTAAATGAATTAAAACCTGCTCTTGGAATGACATTTGAGAATTAATAAAGCTCATGAATTCTACAAGTCATAGGCATATGCTGCTGGATTTAATAGTAGGGTATCAACATCAAGAAAGAAACATGGTGTTATAAAAGAACAATTTTTTGTATGCAATAAAGAAGGTTACAAATATCAAAGACAAACAGCGACATCCAGTGATAAAAAAAACCCAGAAAAAGGACACTCAGTCGTGTAGGATGCAGTGCTAGAATGATTATCAAACTTTCTGACAAGGGAATCTATGAAGTGACACAATTTAAAGAAGAACATAATCATATTCTTTACACTCCAGGTTGTATACAATATCAAAAAGAGGGCATGAAGATGAAACCTTCTACTAAAAAAGATGGTAGTTAATAATGCAAAGGTAAACCATCTTCTTTATAATAGTTACTGCATTATAAATACTAAAATGTTTAGTTATAGAATATTTATCATTTCATCTAAAAAAAGTGTTCTGATTTGATTAAATAGATGAATGTTCGTCCTCTGAAAACTTATAGACAAGCAAAGGAACTTTATGGAGGATATAAAAATATTGGTGCATCGAAGATAGATTTTAAGAACTTCCAGAGAGACCTGAAAGCCTATATTAAGGATTCAGATGCATAAATGTTCGTAGATAATTTTGAGAGAAAAAAGGAGCTATGGTGTAACACCCTAGACGTATAATAATTTTTTTTTACTAAAACGATTCGTTAGATAAAAGCATATATTAACAACCTATACTCGTAGGTATATCAAACATATACACGTTAATATACACACACACACACACACATACATATATATATATATATATATATATATATCTTTATACATACAGTCTACAAACTTGTATAGTCCAAAAGTTTACTTATACTACATGCTTGTGAGGAGAGGAGAGAGAATGAGATGGAATCCAGCAGACCGACCTTTCATCCATGCTATCTACAATATCTGAACTTTCTAGAAACTCTTATTCGTCTACTTCATCAACCAACTGAAAAATTTAGCGATTTATATGAGTCGCCACTCAGTGAATATAAACAATCAATGAATTATAAATCACATACACATACACACGTACAAATTCATGCATATGCAAATGCTAAGCCTTTTTATTAATTTTGTTGTGACACCACCAGCTAGACACTTGCCGGGATCAAGTAGCAGGTAAACGGTAACACATGTATTGCTGTGCAGCCTTGTAATTTCATAATTCGACCTTTCGGCCCATGTAATCAAGTAGTCATAACTGTCTAGACTGGTACGCCACAACGCCATTTACGTTTTATGCAACATGTGCACATACTTTGCATTTAAGTCATTCCATCACAAGTAATTAAATCAAGTATCAATTCACATCAAACATAGTAAGACAATTCACAATATCACAAAATATCAATTAATATCAACATTTCAATCACAACTTCAAAAGCCAAAATATTCATATCATGTTTATACTCACAACTAAGCCGCTAGCTTCCTTAACGGCGACTTGTACCTTCCTCCGGAATATCTTCAAAGTTTTGAGTACCTTTCTCTTCTTCTACCACTTCATCTTCATCTTCTTCTCTTTTCTTCACTTTCTCTCTCTTAAAAGTGTTTCTCTCTCTCAATTTTCTGGAGAATTCCAGATTAGAATGGATTAAATAAACCTTCCACAAGGTTATCTTATGGGTTTGAGTAAAATCCCACATCTATCCCTACACTCCCCACTATCTTATTATTATTATTATTATTATTATTATTATTATTATTATTAGATCTGAAATTATATTTATTATTTAAATTATAAATTTAGCAAATTACACTTTAGTCCTTATACTTTTAAGATTATTCAATTTAGTCCCTATACTTTTAAGACACACTTAAACATCTATTTCATATACTTTCACTTATCATAATATTAGTATCTACATAAATTATCATGTATTCAATGACATTAATGACATGTAAAAATGCAAATATTATTTTCTAATGTACCCTAATAAGGTCATGTAATGCATATGCCTATATGAAATGAAATGCACCAAATTGAGATGTTACATATGGAGTGCCTTATTTTTCGAATTTGAAGTAGATGAAGACAACAGACTATGTAGAGCTTTATGGGCAGACCCTGAATGTATCAAAAACTACACTCTTATAATAATCTTTGACATAAAATTATTGTTTTCTTCCCTTCATATGCCGTTGTTCCAACAGAAAACTTATGTTGTTCCAACACAATAGTCATGTTGTTCCAATAGAAAACTTATTTTTATACTACACTGAACAGGTATAATATGATATTTGGGCCATTTACTGGGGTTGACAACCACAAAAAATGTATTACATTTGCGGTTTGTTTCGTGGCTAATGAAGATATTGCATCATTTGAGTGGGTGTTTAAAACGTTTCTCAAAGCCATGGACAACAATGAGCCAACATGCTTGATAATAGACCAAGATCCAACAATGATAGTTGCAATAAAAAAATGTTTTCCAAAAAACAGAACACGGATTTTGCATGTGGCACATTATGAAGAAGATGTCAGACAAAATAGGTACGAAAGATCATTCTATGCCCTTTATTTTCTATAATACCATTCAATACTTAAAATGTTCCAACAGAGTACATGTGTTGTTCCATACGCATACATAAATTGTTCCATAAGTTCAATTTCTTCTAAACTCTTTTGTTACTAATACAGGACGACAAATAATGCAAGAAACAAATTTTATCGCAAAGACAAATTCATGTATGTGGAGTGTCGAATTGGAACCAGAAGAGTTTGAGCCAAAATGGATGGAAATTATGTTGGAATTCAATTTAGAAGAACATGGATGGCTGAAACACATGTATGATATTAGATCAATATGGATACCTGCTTATTTCAGAGACTCATTCCTAGCGGGCTTAATAAGAACAACCCCAAGGTCAGAAAGTGAAAATCACTTCTTCACTTCTTTCACAAAAAGTCATTTAACTCTTGTTGAGTTCCTTCTCTAGTTTGAGGGTGAAATGGAAGCACAAAGACATGCACAAGGTAAAAATGACAGTGATTCCAAACACTCAAAACCTGTGTGTGAAACACCAATTCCTATTGAAAAGCATGGATCAGAAGTATTTACAACAACAATTTTTTTATGAATTTAAAAAACAAGTGCTTGATGCTTCCTTTAACTATGGAGTTGATGATATACAGAAATACAATGAAAAATGCAGAATCATTGTCAAGGAAAAAAGTAAAACAACAACATATCAGGTTGTTTATAATACAAACAACAGTGACACAACATGTTCATGCGAGATGTTCAATAGAGGAGGAATTCCTTGTAGACATATGGTGTTCGTGTGGAAGGATAGAATGTTGGACAGAATTCCTCATCAGTATGTTCTGAACAGATGGAAAATCTTGCCAGAGATAACATTGCAGAATAATGTTATAGAAGAATGTGCTCGAACAATGGATAGGAAAATAATATTGAATAACTTGTGGTTTGAGATTCACATGTCTGTGTGTTTGGCTGAAGGTGATGAAGAGGACCGCACTAATCTTCAAGAAACATTAAAGCATTGAGGACAGATTTGGAAGCAAAGAAGAGAAAGAACAACGTCAACAATTCTAGTAAAATACAAGACATAGAGATGTTGGTTGGAACAAGTCGGCCCTCTGAAGTTGTAATCAAAGAACCTAAAGTTTCAAAAAACAAAGGAACTGGGATTCATATTACAAACAGTGAGAAAAGATTGAAGGGAGAAAAAGAGAAAGCAATTGAACAAACACAGAAAAAGCAAAGGATGTGCAAATGTTGTAATCAATTGTGCCACCATGATATTAGAAACTGCCCAAAAAACGAAAGGAATAATGTAAGTTTACCAGCTTGGAACAACGTGTTTTATCATTTGGAACAACTTGTATTCTCATTTGGAACAACTCATCATGAAAAAGAATAATATGTAATTAAAAATTTGTGTCATCACGTAATCATGAAAAAAAGAAATATATAATTAAAGTAGAAATTCATAACAACCGATGTTAATAATTAAAAAAACAAAATACATAATTAAAAAAATTAACAGAACCAGGACCTAAAACATCATTGTTGTATTGTCTATTTTTTTTCTTCAGTTTTTTCTTCTCTTCCTTCAGTTCCTCCTTCAGATCCTCTTTCTGTTCTTCTGCTTTCTCAATGTAAGATACCATTGAGTCACAGAAGAAAAACACGAATGCCTTCATTCTGTTCACTTTCCTTATCATCTCATCAGCATCCCTCTCGTGAAAAGCATCATGCATGTCTTGAATTACTTGAAGAAACTTGGAAGGAGTTTTCAGTTGTGGCTGTGGCGGTGGTTGTTCTGGTGGAGAAGGAGATCTCTTTCTCTTCCCTGAACTTGAACTACTTCCTAACATTTTTTCTGAAAGTACAAACAAGAGAGAAAAGAATAATATTTATAGAAGACATGCTATACACAACACGCATAAATAATCAGTTATTGGGAATCTCAACAGTTTTAAATGATTGAACCTCTTCATCTTCTATTTTTTATTATATCGAACACACACACCTTTCCATTCCAATAAATATTTATTGGGAATTTCAGCAGTCTTAAATTATTAAGTCTCTTTAAATTCTATTTTTTCATCAGTCTTAAGTTATTGAGTCTCTTTAATTCAAATTCTATTTTTTTTAATGTACACTAAAGTAAATCTATATTCATTTTCTCAACAATGACAACTTTAATGATACATATAGCATGCATTATTTATATTCAAATAGTGATTAATATTTCATTTGATTTTCTATTTTATAGGATGAAGCCTCAAAACTTTTTTTTATGGAAAGGTTGGGACGAGTGTATTTGATCCACGGACATCCCAGCCAGGCTGGCACCCCAAGGACAAAACACACAAACCCAAAACTATATATAAAAAATGAAAGAATGTTTTACATCAAAATTAAAGAGAGGGGGGAGGAGAAGAAAGAATAAAAAGTGCTAAGAAAAACGATAATTTACAACCGAAGCAATATCATCAAGAACAAATCTCTGATAGAAATCGGGAGCCGAATGCCACCATAGGCTGCAATTCGCTGTTACTGCATGACGAGCAAGCGCGTCAGCAGTCCTATTTCCCTCCCTGAAGATGTGGGAAATTTTGATTTCCATTCCCGAGCACTGATGGAGACAATTCAACCATTGTTGGTGGATCGACTAGGGGACCTGATCAGACCTGTTGCGCATAAGCTGAACCACGAGCGTCGAATCAGACTCGACCCAAAGATGAAACCAACCGCGCATCCTGGCAATATCAACTGCATAAATAACCGCCTGTATTTCCACGTAATGTGCAGGAGTAGACCCCAACGGGATGGCGAAACAGCCTTTTGGGAAGCCTCTAAAATTTCGAAAAATTCCTCCTGAACCAGCAGCAATCGGCGAACCACTCGCGGAGCCATCTGTGTTTACCTTCGTCCAATTCGGAGGCGGGGGAAGCCAATGAACAACAATGATGTTAGGGGCAGGCGGAGGCCGGGGCCGGATATGATGGTATGGAAGCACCTGAGCATCATAAGCACTAGAGCAGTGCCCCAAATACAGAAAACCAGATTCACGAATGTGGCAGGTCAGCTTAATGACAGATCTTTGGATTGAAGGCAGCTCAGACTCAAAGCATGTTAAGTATCTCGTTCTCCAGATTAACCAGAAACAACTGATCGCAACCGCTTGCCATATGCGGTAAACCTGTTTGCCAAATTTCATATGCATGAGCTGATTAAAAAAGGAGCTAGTATTACCCGTGAGGTCTAGTCTGACGCCAAAGACGAAACTGAGATGATGCCAAAGTGCAGTAGCGAAGTGGCATGAGGCAAACAGGTGCGTTGTGGTCTCTGTGTTTTCCAGACAAAGATAACAGAAAGAGGCGAGCATGAATCCCCGGGCCTGCAAATTCTCATGGTTTGGTAGGTGGTTGTTTAACACCCTCCAGTAGAGAAGCGATCTTGACGGAGGGATATGAGCTCCCCAAATAAATTTGTGTGAGTCAGAAGCTGGAGTATGTGATTGCAGTGACTCGGAGAAAGTCCCAGATTCAGCAGGTTCCCAAATACAAAGGTCAAAATCATCCATACCTCTTTTTATACGTCTGATATTGTCTTGGACGTGATCCGGAAAGATGTCCAAGTTTATCCCATCATCACCGTCGAGATAGTTTTCCACACTGCTGACCAGAAATTTTCGACTAGCCCTTGGGAGGTGAAGTTGATCCGCAATAACTGGTTTAATCCATGGCCCCAACCAAAAATTCATATGTGATACTTTCCCAATCCACCACCTAACCCGAGATTGAATAACCCCAAACATAGACTTGCAAGAGGTCCAAACCGAGGAAGAACTGATCAATTTTGGAATGCCAGTGCTGTTCAGGAATCGGGCTTGCAGAAGCGTGGAAATGAAGGACCTTCCCTGAATGAGCTCCCATGCCAACTTTCCGATAAGAGCAGAGTTGAAGTTGTGGAGCTACTTAATACCAAGTCCCCCTGAGGCTATACTCCTGCAGTAAAGACTCCATTTAACAGTTATACTTTTTTTGGATTCAATCGAGCCGGTCCAGAAGAAATTTCTGATACAACGGTTTATTTTCTTCAGCAGTTTCACGAGCCACTTGTAAACTGTAAAGGCATGTACTAGGACACCTGTAAAAGCGGATTTAATTAATGTCAAGCACCCCGCCATTGACAATGTTGAGCCTTTCCAGTTGCTGAATTGAGATATAAATCTATCTGTCATGCCAAGCAGAGAACTGGACTTGGGAGACCCCGTGAATAACGGAACTCCTAAATACTGAAAAGGTATAACCGCTTGTCGAATGCCAAGAATACCTGCTAGCCTAGTGCGTCTTCTGATCGTGACACCATGGCTGAAAAAACCGAGGACTTGTCCCAATTGACGGTTTGAGCAGAAATATCCCCATATAACTGGAAGCAGTTTCTAATGGTCTGCATATTAGCAATAGAAGCTTTCGCAAAAAGTAGCATGTCGTCCGCATAAAGCAGGTGAGAGGGGAAAGCTGCCCCTTTAGTGTAAGCCATTGGAGTAAAGAGACCTTCCAATTCCAATTTATCCAACCATCTCGTGAGAAAGTCCTCCGCAATGCCAAATAGTATTGGGGAGATAGGGTCCCCCTGTCTAACCCCTCTAGAGCAATTCAAGAACCCTTTAGATTCTCCATTGATAAGAATAGAGATCCGCGCAGAGGAGAGAATGTTCAGAATCCAGTCCCGAAACTTGAGCGAGAAACCAAAAGCTTCCATAACCGTGAGTAGGAAGTTCCAGTCTAGGGTATCAAAAGCTTTTCTGATGTCAATTTTGAGGGCCATATTCCCGCCAAAGCAACTTTTATTTTGTAATAACCTGACCTAGATTATATTATTACTTGACACTCAATTAAAATATTTTATGCATATAGTTTTTTTTGTTTATTTGAGTTAAAGTTTTATTATGTCTTTAAATAATTGATATTTCAAATAGTATATATATATTTTTTTTTCTGTCCTTTTAAAATCCTAATTCAATTCCACCGCTACCCCTCTTCGAAACCTACATATATATATATGACTTTAGAGAATTGATTGCTCTCCATTCTTTCATAACAAAATACAAGTAAGTGTTCATGGATTTTAGTTTATTTTATTGTAGGGACATCATCATTACATCTATTAATATTTTGATAATTACCACTTTCAATCTTATCTTTTTCAACCCATTATAATTATTGTTCCATCTCTTACCCACTAGACTTATAAGTATTTACATATATATTTTTTATATTATTATTATATATATATATATATATAATATTTGTTTTACTTTACCAATTCTAAACCTAAACTATTTTCCACTTTCACTTTAAAGAAAAGAAAGGAAAAAAAAACTGTTTGAAACATAGCCGCCGTCGTCGTCCATCGAGGGTGGGAGTCGAGCACCTGCAGAATTTGATTTTTATTATCTTCCACTCCCTTGCTCTCTCCAATTTTTCTCTGGTAGGTGTTCCTATTTTATGGTTATATAGGAAAATTTAATTAATTGAAACCCTTATGTTGGATTTTGATTTTGGGTTCAATCTGTGTGGTTTCTCCAATAAGAGTTGTAGACATGTCCCAATAACTTCTTCCTCCCTAATTTAATAAGTAAAGATATCCTATAATATTGAATTATTTATTTATTTTTTTATATAAACATATATGTATATCATTTTTTTTGGATGGTTTTCAAAGTCCATGAAAGAAAAAGCTTCTTTCCATACAAAACCCACCATGTGGAATAGGATAGAAATTGATGTTAATTACCACTTTCTTTTTCTACATTCTTTATTATTGTTATGGTTTGGTTTAAAATATTAAAAGGACTAAGTTTTAATGTTAGTTAGATTAATACTTCCTAATTCAATTTTTCCAGGAAACCCAAAATAGATATGTTTAGCAGTTTAAGTATATTGTTTCGATTCCTTCTCTTTTCTTTCTAAACCAAATATTAACCCCCATTAATTTAGATTGGATCCTAATTTTAGATCAATTTAGTAATGTTTTTCCCCACTTGAATTCATAGGATATAACAATATTCCTTCGGACGATTGAGTGGCAAGCTATCAGGATTCTTAGATATATCATTCGTTTGGATATCAGGTGAGTGGTAATTATAGTACATGACGCTATTTGGTTGAATTATCGGACTTGAAACTTGAAGCTGTTTATCAAAAATTGGCATTTGAATATAGATTTTGTTTTATATCGTATATCTTGAACTTTACGTTTACTAAATATCCTTAGTGTTATAGAGCGTATATTCTGGGAACAGGCCTTAATAATTGATTTGTTTTATTATCAGTTTCAAAGAAGTTATTAAAAATTGATTTGATATGATCTGTATTTTCTGACACGCGATTCATCGCGGTTATTACCTTTATTTTAGAAATCTGATAATTCGTTCAATCAGTTATGATTTTCTGATTTATATATATATCCTATATGTTTTTTTTCAAACTGGTACAAGTGCTCAGTATATCTGTATCTGTTATCTGGCCTCACACCGATCTTCATAACATTAGGTCTTTGCATCTGTCCTTGAGTCAGGTTGTCAGTTGTTAGTTTGTCGTCAGTTGTGTCAACATTAGAATCATGCATAAGATCGGTGAAGGCAAATATCTGTTATCTGTATCTGTTATTGGTAACGTGCTTACCATTTATCTGGCCCTGGTGGTGTGCAGTATCACCACTCTGTTACACTGTACCATGTGTTTTAAAGCTTCTGTCTTATTTCTGATTATCCTAATAATTGATATTTTGAAAGGTTTCAGTATTATGTTTCACAATTGATTATCAGAATTTTGAATTGATTATTGTATATTGACCTTTTAGTTTAATTGATTTTGAAATACTATATTTTGAACTATATTTGTCATAATTTAAAAGTAACAGCCTGCCTGCCTGTTCCCTTTCTGTTGTGTGCTATAGCTACTGCTCACTGAGGTTTTCGCTCGTATAGACGAAAATCTCATACCACGTTGAATCTTTCTTTTTCAGATTAAGGTCCCTGTTCGTGAGATAACCCTTGGATTGATGTTGAAGGAGACTGATTAAGAATTTAGCTTTATTTTATTCTTTAGAGAACTTTGATTATTGAGGTTTAGACTTGCACATTTGATTCCTTTAAGGTTTATTGATGTAATTGAGATGAGTTTGATATTCTGCTAATAAACTTTGAAATTTTCAATTGTTCAGAATTAAGGCTAGCATAGATTAAAGTTAGTTTAATTTATGCACCGGTCATGGCCTGGGTTGGGTCGTGACAAATGTGGTATCAGAGCCGACTCTCCACGTACGATGTGTGGTTTGGGGACGAACCAGGCGGAAGCTGGTGGGCCTGTAACGACCCGGTCCGGAGTGGGTGGCGCCGGGGTAAGAAGGCCTGAGCATGGAGCGGCCCTAAGGGATGGCGATGGGGGCAGGAATGAACTGAATCCCACATCGGAAATGGAGAGAGAGTGATTGGGGCTTATTAGTAAGATGAGAATCCAATACATGTAGACGTGTTTTAAAGCCGTGAGGCCCAATGTGTTGGAATTGGGCCAGAGCGGACAATATCTACATGGTATTGGATCAGGGTGTTACAAAAGTAAGGCATTACATCAGAGACCGTCTGGGTTGCTCCAACCATTACCCATTCCTGAGTGGAAGTGGGAGAATATTGCTATGGACTTTGTGGTAGGATTGCCTCGTACTAGGGGAGGGTACGATTCCATTTGGGTGATAGTCGACCGTTTAACTAAGTCAGCTCATTTTCTTCATGTGAAGACAACCTATGATTTCTCTAAGCTTGCTCAGTTATACATTGATGAGATTGTTAGACTTCATGGAGTTCCAGTCTCTATCGTGTCAGATCGTGGTGCTCAATTTACTTCTCGATTCTGGAAGAAATTTCAAGAAGCGCTAGGTACAAGACTCCAGTTTAGCACCGCTTTTCATCCTCAGACGGACGGACAGTCAGAGAGGACTATTCAGACTCTAGAGGATATGCTTCGAGCTTGTATCTTTGATTTTGGTCAAAATTGGGATCACCATTTACCTTTGGTAGAGTTTGCCTATAACAATAGTTATCAAGCTAGCATTGAGATGGCACCTTATGAAGCTTTATATGGTCGTAAGTGTCGGTCGCTGATTTGTTGGGATGAGGTTGGAGAAAGGAGACTCACTAGACCCGAGTTGATACAGTTGACTTCAGACAAAGTTCGAGTTATCCGTGAGAGACTATTGACAGCTCAAAGTAGGCAAAAGAGTTACGTTGATCCAAGGCGCAAGAATGTAGAATTTCAGATCGGGGATCATGTGTTTTTGAAAGTCTCTCCGATGAAAGGAATCATGCGATTTGGCAAGAAAGGAAAATTGAGTCCGCGTTATGTAGGTCTATTTGAGATTCTTGAAAGGATTGGTGCAGTTGCATATCGGTTAGGTCTTCCACCTGATTTCTCTAAGGTTCACCCTGTATTCCATATATCGATGCTTAGGAAATATATTCCAGATACTTCCCATGTTTTGAAACCTCAAACTATACAAGTTAGAGATGATCTGTCATATGAGTAGCAGCCTATAAGGATATTAGACATTAAAGTTCGGAAGTTGCGTTCAAAAGAGATTCCTTTAGTTAAAGTTCTTTGGCAAAACCATTCTAGTAGTGAAGCCACTTGGGAGATTGAATCTGAAATGCGAATCAGATATCCTCATTTATTCGATATTCCAGGTTAGTGTCCTTGTAATTTAAATTCGGGGACCGAATTTCTCTTAGGGGGGAAGAATGTAATAATCCCAATTTTTATCGGATTTGAAATGAAATACTTAAATTATATATATGTATATATATAAGTATTTACATATATATTTTTTTATATTATTATATATATATATATATATATATATATATATATATATATAATATTTGTTTTACTTTACCAATTCTAAACCTAAACTATTTTCCACTTTCACTTTAAAGAAAAGAAAGAAAGAAAAACTGTTTGAAACATAGCCGCCGTCGTCGTCTATCGAGGGTGGGAGTCGAGCACCTGCAGAATTTGGTTTTTATTATCTTCCATTCCCTTGCTCTCTCCAATTTTTCTCTGGTAGGTGTTCCTATTTTATGGTTATATAGGAAAATTTAATTAATTGAAACCCTTAAGTTGGATTTTGATTTTGGGTTCAATCTGTGTGGTTTCTCCAATAAGAGTTGTAGACATGTCCCAATAACTTCTTCCTCCCTAATTTAATAAGTAAAGATATCCTATAATATTGAATTATTTTTTTATTTTTTTATATAAACATATATGTATATCATTTTTTTTGGATGGTTTTCAAAGTCCATGAAAGAAAAAGCTTCTTTCCATACAAAACCCACCATGTGGAATAGGATAGAAATTGATGTTAATTACCACTTTCTTTTTCTACATTCTTTATTATTGTTATGGTTTGGTTTAAAATATTAAAAGAGCTAAGTTTTAATGTTAGTTAGATTAATACTTCCTAATCCAATTTTTCCAGGAAACCCAAAATAGATATGTTTAGCAGTTTAAGTATATTGTTTCGATTCCTTCTCTTTTCTTTCTAAACCAAATATTAACCCCCATTAATTTAGATTGGATCCTAATTTTAGATCAATTTAGTAATGTTTTTCCCCATTTGAATTCATAGGATATAACAATATTCCTTCGGACGATTGAGTGGCAAGCTATCGGGATTCTTAGATATATCATTCGTTTGGATATCAGGTGAGTGGTAATTATAGTACATTTTGCTATTTGGTTGAATTATCGGACTTGAAACTTGAAGCTGTTTATAAAAAATTGGCATTTGAATATAGATTTTGTTTTATATCGTATATCTTGAACTTTACGTTTACTAAATATCCTTAGTGTTATAGAGCGTATATTCTGGGAACAGGCCTTAATAATTGATTTGTTTTATTATCAGTTTCAAAGAAGTTATTAAAAATTGATTTGATATGATCTGTATTTTCTGACGCGCGATTCATCACGGTTATTACCTTTATTTTAGAAATCTGATAATTCGTTCAATCAGTTATGATTTTCTGATTTATATATATATCCTATATGTTTTTTTTCAAACTGGTACAAGTGCTCAGTATATCTGTATCTGTTATCTGGCCTCACACCGATCTTCATAACATTAGGTCTTTGTCGTCAGTTGTGTCAACATTACAATCATGCATAAGATCGGTGAAGGCAAATATCTGTTATCTGTATCTGTTATTGGTAGCACGCTTACCATTTATCTGGCCCTAGTGGTGTGCAGTATCACCACTCTGTTACACTGTACCATGTGTTTTAAAGCTTCTGTCTTATTTCTGATTATCCTAATAATTGATATTTTGAAAGGTTTCAGTATTATGTTTCACAATTGATTATCAGCATTTTGAATTGATTATTGTATATTGACCTTTTAGTTTAATTGATTTTGAAATACTATATTTTGAACTATATTTGTCATAATTTAAAAGTATCAGCATGCCTGCCTGTTCCCTTTCTGTTGTGTGTTATAGCTACTGCTCACTGAGGTTTTCGCTCGTATAGACGAAAATCTCATACCACGTTGAATCTTTCTTTTTCAGATTAAGGTCCCTGTTCGTGAGATAACGCTTGGATTGATGTTGAAGGAGACTGATTAAGAATTTAGCTTTATTTTATTCTTTAGAGAACTTTGATTATTGAGGTTTAGACTTGCACATTTGATTCCTTTAAGGTTTATTGATGTAATTGAGATGAGTTTGATATTCGCTAATAAACTTTGAAATTTTCAATTGTTCAGAATTAAGGCTAGCATAGATTAAAGTTAGTTTAATTTATGCGCCGGTCATGGCCTGGGTTGGGTCGTGACATTATCGGACTTGAAACTTGAAGCTGTTTATAAAAAATTGGCATTTGAATATAGATTTTGTTTTATATCGTATATCTTGAACTTTACGTTTACTAAATATCCTTAGTGTTATAGAGCGTATATTCTGGGAACAGGCCTTAATAATTGATTTGTTTTATTATCAGTTTCAAAGAAGTTATTAAAAATTGATTTGATATGATCTGTATTTTCTGACACGCGATTCATCGCGGTTATTACCTTTATTTTAGAAATCTGATAATTCGTTCAATCAGTTATGATTTTCTGATTTATATATATATCCTATATGTTTTTTTCAAACTGGTACAAGTGCTCAGTATATCTGTATCTGTTATCTGGCCTCACACCGATCTTCATAACATTAGGTCTTTGCATCTGTCCTTGAGTTAGGTTGTCAGTTTGTCATCAGTTGTGTCAACATTAGAATCATGCATAAGATCGGTGAAGGCAAATATCTGTTATCTGTATCTGTTATTGGTAGCGCGCTTACCATTTATCTGGCCCTAGTGGTGTGCAGTATCACCACTCCGTTACACTGTACCATGTGTTTTAAAGGTTCTGTCTTATTTTCTGATTATCCTAATATTTGATATTTTGAAAGGTTTCAGTATTATGTTTGACAATTGCTTATCAGCATTTTGAATTGATTATCGTATATTGACCCTTTTAGTTTAATTGATTTTGAAATACTATATTTTGAACTATATTTGTCATAATTTAAAAGTATCAGCCTGCCTGCCTGTTCCCTTTCTGTTGTGTGCCATAGCTGCTACTCACTGAGGTTTTCGCTCGTATAGACGAAAATCTCATACCACGTTGAATCTTTCTTTTTCAGATTAAGGTCCCTGTTCGTGAGGTAACCCTTGGATTGATGTTGAAGGAGATTGCCTAATAAATTAGCTTTATATTATCTTTGGAGAATTTTGATTATTGAGGTTTAGACTTGCACATTTGATTCTTTTAAGGTTTATTCATGTAATTGAGACGAGTTTGATATTCTGTTAGTAAATTTTGGAGTTTCTATTAGTTCAGAATTAAGGCTAGCATAGATTAAAGTTAATTTAATTTATGTGCCGGTCATGGCCTGGTTTGGGTCGTGACAAAAGTGGTATCAGAGACTTATTGTATAGGATTCACGTGTTCTATTCGTATCCCTTATCTTGCATATCTATCTGGGTCTTCTTATTTACTCATTTTCAATATCTCATTTGCTAAAGTGTCTAACTCTGCTGCATGGATAGGTAATCATGCCTCCTAAAGGAAGAAAAAGAGGCAAGAATACGGTTAATGTTAGTACTAGGAGTAGGGTGACCGTTGAGAATTCATCCCAACTTGATGGGGGAGCTTCACACCCTATTAGAGGACCAGCTCCAGCATCTGAACCAATTTTGCAACTAGTTGGAGGGTCATCTCAGCCCACGCGTACAGCTTTAACCTCTCAGCCTACTCAAATATCTAACACTGATTTGGCTGTTGGGTTGCAAGGGGTCTTTCAAGCAGTTGAAAGGCTAACAAATGTGGTAGGTGAAAACAGACAACCAAGAACTACAGGATCTGCTATACCTAATGATAGAGCTCAATTACAGGATCTCAGTGACTTCTTGAGGTTACAACCTCCAAAGTTTTCGGGTGAGGATTCTGTAACAGATCCTATGGATTTTCTGGATGCTATGGACAGATGTTATGAGGTCTTGGGATGCACCAGTGCTAGGATGGTATTGTTAGCAGGGAATCAGTTACAAGGAGTGGCGCGTAGTTGGTATCTTTCCAAGAGAGGGAATGGACTTGATAACGCTTTCCTTTGGCCACAGTTCCGTGATTCTTTCTTAGAGAGGTTCCTTCCTCCTAGTGTTAAGGAAGCTAAAGCTTTAGAGTTTGAAGGGCTGAAACAGGGTGGTATGACTGTGAGTGAATAAGAAATGAAATTCACTCGACTTGCTCGTTTCGGTGAGCATCTTATTCCAACTGAGGAGAGGAAGGCAAGGAGGTTTGAGAGGGGACTTCGGGACAGACTGTTAGACCGAACTGCTCCTTTACGATTGTCTAGCTTTGAGGAAGTGGTGGATCGATCCAGGCAGATGGAGATGTTTGATGATCAGCGTAGGGCTCGTGATCAGAACAAACGTGCCCGATATGACAACCAGAGTGGTCAACATAGTAGGGGAAGTAACTATTCAGTATCTCATGGGTCCCATTCCTTACCTGGTCAAGGAGGGAAATACTCCAAGAATAATCAGAGATATGGTCAGAGAGCTCAGTCCACTGGTACTCAGAATAGTCAAAGTTCCTCTAGATCATCATTCCCTACTTGTCAGCTTTGCGGTAAATTCCATGGTAACTCTCCATGCCATCGAGCAACTGGGGCTTGTTTTGGTTGTGGTCAGGTGGGACATAGAAGAAAAGATTGCCCAAGCAGTAACACAACACTAGCTGTGGGTCAGGATACAGTTTCTACTCCTTTTGTCGATACTCAGCCATCTTCTCAGTATGGTGGTAGAGGCTAGAGTTCAGGAGGTCGAGGTCAGGGTGGTCGAGGTCCCAACTCAGCTCCTAATCATGCAACAGCAGGTCGAGGTCAGTCTAGAGCCTTTGCTCTGACACAGCAGGATGCTCAGGAATCTAATGCAGTGGTGACAGGTACCATTTCTGTATGTTCATTTGATGCTAGAGTTTTGATTGATCCTGGTGCTACACATTCTTTTGTTTCTCCTTGTTTTTCTATGAAATTTGGTGTACCACCCACTATGTTAGATTGTCCGTTATCTGTGGCAACACCTATAGGAGATGTCCTTGACATAAATCTAGCTTTTAAGAATTGCTTAGTAAAAGTAGGGGAAAGGGAACTCTTAGCTGATCTTGTATTACTTGAAATGTTAGATTTTGATGTGCTTTTGGGAATGGATTGGTTAGCCTCATATCATGCCTCTTTAAACTGTTATAGAAAGTTAGTAACTTTCAAAATTCCTGGGGAGATAGAATTTCAATTTCAAGGAGATCGTAGCATGGCTCCTCATAGTCTTATTTCTGCTATTGCTGCAAGAAGATTGTTGTATAAGAACTGTGAAGGCTTTCTAGCTCATGTCAAGGATACTCAAGCAAAGGGTGTCGAGTTGGAGAATGTTGATGTGGTGAATGAGTTTGCTGATGTTTTTCCTGAAGATTTGACAGGTTTGCCACCTGAAAGAGTAATCGATTTCTGTGTTGACTTAGCACCCAAAACAAGACCCATATATATGCCTCCTTACCGAATGGCTCCTGCGGAACTAAAGGAGTTGAAGGAACAATTGCAAGACTTGCTTGACAAGGGGTTCATCCGCCCTAGTGTCTCTCCTTGGGGTGCTCCTGTGTTATTTGTGAAGAAGAAGGATGGATCACTGAGATTGTGCATCGATTATCGACAGTTGAACAAGGTCACAATACGTAACAAATACCCTCTTCCTCGAATTGATGATCTATTTGATCAGCTCCAGGGTGCAAAGTACTTTTCTAAGATCGATCTGAGGTCCGGTTATCATCAGTTGAGGGTTAACAATGTTGACATACCTAAAACAGCTTTCAGGACTAGGTATGGTCACTATGAATTTTTGGTGATGCCTTTTGGTCTCACTAATGCTCCTGCAGCTTTTATGGATCTAATGAATAGGGTGTTTAAGCCCTTCCTTGATCATTTTGTGATAGTGTTCATAGATGACATTCTGGTGTATTCTAAAAGTAAAGAAGAACATGAGCAGCATCTGAGGCTTGTTCTTCAGACCTTAAGAGAGAACCAGTTGTATGCCAAGTTCTCAAAATGTGAATTCTGGTTGGATAGTGTCGCATTCTTAAGGCACGTAGTATCCAAAGATGGGGTGAGTGTTGATCAGAAGAAGGTTGATGATGTTCTTCATTGGCCAAGGCCTAGTTCAGTGTCGGAGATTCGAAGTTTTCTTGGGTTAGCGGGTCATTATCGACGTTTTGTGCAAGACTTTTCTCGAATAGCTTCTCCTTTAACCAAGTTAACCCAGAAGAATGTGAAGTTTCAGTGGTCAGAAGCGTGTGAGAAGAGCTTTGAAGAATTGAAAGTTCGTTTGACTTCAGCACCAGTGTTAGCTCTTCCATCTGGATCGGGGGGCTACACAGTGTAGTTTCTCAAGGATTATGATTGCACAATTCAGTACCATCCAGGGAAAGCAAACGTTGTAGCAGATGCTTTAAGTAGGAAATCTCTGGGTAGCTTAGCTCATCTTTCCGTAGTGAGGAGACCTCTGATTGGTGATATTCATGAATTGATTGATCAAGGAGTAGAATTTGAGGCAACATCTGAAGCGTTGGTAGCTCATTTTCGTGTTAGACCTATTCTATTAGATAGAATCAAGGCAGCCCAACAAGAAGATCCTCAATTGTGCAAAGTTATGGATGATGTTTGTCAGGGTAAGGTTCAGGACTTCGTGATTGGTGATGGTGGAGTTCTTCGTTATGGGACTAGACTGTGTGTTTCTGATGTTGATGATTTAAAAAGGGAAATTTTGGAGGAAGCACACTGTTCAGCTTATACAGTTCATCCTGGTTCCACTAAGATGTATAGAGATTTAAGGGAGTTATACTGGTGGAGTGGAATAAAAAGAGATGTTGTAGACTTTGTTGCTAGATGCCTTACTTGCCAGCAAGTCAAGGCAGAACACCAGAGACCGTCTGGGTTGCTCCAACCGTTACCTATTCCTGAGTGGAAGTGGGAGAATATTGCTATGGACTTCGTGGTAGGATTGCCTCGTACTAGAGGAGGGTACGATTCCATTTGGGTGATAGTCGACCGTTTAACTAAGTCTGCTCATTTTCTTCATGTGAAGATAACTTATGATTTCTCTAAGCTTGCTCAGTTATACATTGATGAGATTGTTAGACTTCATGGAGTTCCAGTCTCTATTATGTCAGATCGTGGTACTCAATTCACTTCTCGGTTTTGGAAGAAATTTCAAGAAGCACTTTGTACAAAACTTCAGTTTAGCACAGCGTTTCATCCTCAGACCGACGGTCAGTCAGAGAGGACTATTCAGACTCTAGAGGATATGCTTCGAGCTTGTATCTTTGATTTTGGTCAAAATTGGGATCATCATTTACCTTTGGTAGGGACATCATCATTACATCTATTGTAGGGACATCATCATAACAAAATACAAGTGTTCATGGATTTTAGTTTATTTTATTGTAGGGACATCATCATTACATCTATTAATATTTTGATAATTACCACTTTCAATCTTATCTTTTTCAACCCATTATAATTCTTGTTCCATCTCTTACCCACTAGACTTATTTGTTCACCTGATACAAATAAAACTTTACCAGACCATTACCTTTAGCTTGTTCTCTACACCACTTTCTTATTCCAATATTATATTGCTATATAAACCTATTTATTAACCTTGTTTACTTTTTGTTATAGAATTTTTGGCTCTAATCTAAAACTTTAAGCAAATCCTATGAATTTTATAGATTTTATGTTGTTTTAAGTTTTCTGAGTTTTGGCAAACCTTGTTGTTTTTTTTGTATAACTTTGTTCATAAACTATTTATAAAATACATATATTCTTTACAATTATATTTTTTTCTGATAATTTATAAAATGTTATATTATAGCCCCCCCCCCCCCCCCCCAAATGATAATTATCCCCATTAGTTTAGATTTGATTAAGATTAGTTTACTCATTTACCATTGTTACTGAATCAATAGGAAATTCTTATATTCTTCCCGTTGATTAAGAGACAAGCTGTCGGGGTTGGATTTTTGCTTAAATTCCAGGTGAGTGGTAATTATAGTACATGATGCTATTTGGTTGAATTATCGGACTTGAAACTTGAAGCTGTTTATCAAAAATTGGCATTTGAATATAGATTTTGTTTTATATCGTATATCTTGAACTTTACGTTTACTAAATATCCTTAGTGTTATAGAGCGTATATTCTGGGAACAGGCCTTAATAATTGATTTGTTTTATTATCAGTTTCAAAGAAGTTATTAAAAATTGATTTGATATGATCTGTATTTTCTGACACGCGATTCATCGCGGTTATTACCTTTATTTTAGAAATCTGATAATTCGTTCAATCAGTTATGATTTTCTGATTTATATATATATCCTATATGTTTTTTTCAAACTGGTACAAGTGCTCAGTATATTTGTATCTGTTATCTGCCCTCACACCGATCTTCATAACATTAGGTCTTTGCATCTGTCCTTGAGTCAGGTTGTCAGTTGTCAGTTTGTCAGCAGTTGTGTCAACATTAGAATCATGCATAAGATCGGTGAAGGCAAATATCTGTTATCTGTATCTGTTATTGGTAGCGCGCTTACCATTTATCTGGCCCTGGTGGTGTGCAGTATCACCACTCTGTTACACTGTACCATGTGTTTTAAAGCTTCTGTCTTATTTCCTGATTATACTAATATTTGCTATTTAGAAAGGTTTCAGTATTATGTTTGACAATTGCTTATCAGCATTTGAAATTGATTATCTTATATTGCCCCTTTAGTTTAACTGATTTTGAAATACTATATTTTGAACTATATTCGTCATGATTTAAAAGTATCAGCTTGCCTGCCTGTTCCCTTTCTGTTGTGTGCTGTAGCTACTACTCACTGAGGTTTTCCCTCGTATAGACGAAAATCTCATACCACGTTGAATCTTTCTTTTTCAGATTAAGGTCCCTGTTCGTGAGGTAACCCTTGGATTGATGTTGAAGGAGATTGCCTAATAAATTAGCTTTATATTATCTTTGGAGAATTTTGATTATTGAGGTTTAGACTTGCACATTTGATTCTTTTAAGGTTTATTCATGTAATTGAGACGAGTTTGATATTCTGTTAGTAAATTTTGGAGTTTCTATTAGTTCAGAATTAAGGCTAGTATAGATTAAAGTTAATTTAATTTATGCGCCGGTCATGGCCTGGTTTGGGTCGTGACATATTCAGTACATTCACACCTTTAGAAGCTGCAGCAATACAATGATGAATGTTACGGCCTTTGATAAAGCCGAATTGGTTCTTGGAGACAATCCGAGCAGAGATGACAGCCAGCCTGTCAGCCAGAATTTTAGCGACGATTTTGTAGCTGAAATTACTCATGACAATGGGTCTGAAACCCTCAATTCTATTAGCCCCAATGGATTTTGGTAAAAGCGCCATCAAATTGGAATTAAGCCCAGGAAGAATGTTACCGGTTCTAAAAAAGTCATGTACCATGCTACAAACATCAGGACCGATAATATCCCAAAAGGCCTGATAGAAAGAACCCCCAAAGCCATCTGGTCCCGGGGCGCTATCCTTGTCCATGCTGAAAACAGTGCTCCTGATGTCAGCGGAAGAAGGTGCAGCAGACAGGTTTTGGTTCTCCTCATCCGAAACCACACAAGGGATGACAGAGCGAATCATATCCATGTTCACATTAGCCGATGAGCTGGTGAAAAGAGATGATAAGTAGTCAATTGCATGTTGCGAGATTGCTTCTGATTCAAAAGTGAGATTTCCATCCACGATTAGGGACTATAAGCCCGTGTGAGCTTTCCGGATTTTTGTTGCGCGGTGAAAAAACGTTGAGTTTCTATCACCCGCTGCGAGCCATTTATTTCTGCTTTTTTCCCAGAGAAGTAGTTCTTGACGAAACAACTGAAGCTCAAGTTCTCCTTGGGCAGTCAATTCCCTGGCATTCGAATTGTCAGGTGAACCCTGTTGAGAAATCTCCTGTTGAACAATCACGAGCCTGTCAGAAGCCTTCTTAATATTGTCAAACATCATTCCAAACACCTCACGGTTCCAAGTACGCAGTACGGGCCAGAGCGTGCGAAGTTTGTGGTGCGGGAGTTGTGCTGGGGGGAGGGAAATATTGCTCAAACCCCAGTGTCTAGAGATGACCTCTTTTAGGGAAAGGTGAGTCAACCACATAGAGAGGAATTTGATCTGGGGTATGCGTGCAGGACCCTTTTTACATGCGAAGATTAGAGGGCTGTGATCTGAGCAATGACGAGCCAAAGCAGTACAACTGATAGAGTCCCATTGATCAATCAATTCCTCGGTAATTAAAGTTCTGTCCAATCTGCATTCAACATGTGCATTACATCTGCGACCATTGGACCAAGTGAATTGAGAGCCTGCCGAGTCAACATCAATAAGATCACGCTACTGTATGAATTGCTGAAATTCCGTACAAGAAATCACTGAAGGAGCAGCCCGGTCTTCTCATGAGCCCAAGAAATTGCGTTAAAATCCCCAATAACCAACCACTGCTTGGTGTTATTCTGTGCATAGTTCTTCAGATGATCCCAAAGATCCCGGCGATTATAAACCGAGGTAGACCCGTACACCATTGAAATGCGAAAATTAAAATCAGCAGCACTTATGTTCATCGAAATATGCTGATCGTGTAGGATAATGCCAAAGGTTATCACATCAGATTTTTTAAGGACCCATACAGACGGATAGGCCCCCTCGTTGGTGGTTACCAAAGAGAGGCCAATAGAAAGCCAGAATGCAACCGGAGTATCAGTGAAGCATACCATTAGTTCTGCTAGGCATATGATGCCAGGCCTATGTAGATGGCAGAGCATCCTAAGATCTCGTTGCGTTTTGGGGTTGCTAATTCCCATGCAATTCCAGTATAAAACTATCATAGATACCTCGAGGGAGGCCGACTGTTGCGCTTGATACAGGGAGTCACTGACTAAACTGCTCTCTCATGTTTCTTCTTTTTTACCTTAGCCCAATCCATGTTAGCATCTAAACCCTCATCTTTTTCCTGATCAAGAGGATCCACAGTCACCAATTCACGCTGTAGGTTAGCATCTCTAACAATCTGATCTGAAAATTGAGCTTGCCAATTCCGTTCAAGCAGAATTTCGCAGCCCCTAACCTCCTCCGGGCCTTTGTAAATCTGAATAGATGCATTCTGTGGGACTTCCTGTTCTGTGTCAGAAGAACTCAGTTTATCTAACTCTGGCTCACTGTAATCAGCCCATCTACCGCCGGTGTCATTAGGCTCCACCTGAACATTATCAGAAGACTTTTCTATGTTGCCTGAGGATGATGCTACTGCTGGTTGTGCGATATTATCTTGTTTTTCCATTGGCTGGTGTTATTTGCCTTCTCTTTGGGGCCCTTTTTTCGTTTCTGCTCTCCTAGGGTTGCGTCTACACTATGCTGCAGAGTGCCCAATTGATTGACAAATCGAGCAAATGGCAGGCAAATTTTCATACTCAATGTAAACCCACTGCATACTGGAGTCCGTGTCCACCCTTACCTTGTGCTGTAATTTCTGAGCCAAGTCGATATCGATAAGAACTCGGGCATAGTGCCCAAATTCGCCCTTAATAGTGTTTCTGTCAAACCTGAGGGGTATCCCCAATGCCTTAGCTATACTAGCCAAAATCCTCTTGTCCCAGTATTCCCATGGTAAGTTGTAAAACCTAACCCATACCTGGGTAGTGGTGGGCTTGTATGTTTCTGGATTAAAACCTGGTGACCAGTGGGAAAAACGCATAATACATGGTCTTAGGTGGATGACTCTTTGCCCCCAGACCTTTTGTATTGCCTCCGCAGATGGCATAATAACATGGTAGAAACCTTTCCCTAAAGAAATTAGTTTCCGGTCTATATTGCAATTTCAAATTAAAGACAATTTTGATTTCAGCTCTGAATGTTTCCATAGGGCTTCCCCTTAGGAGAGAGTAATTCGACCAATGATGGAGTTTTGACATACCTTTATGCGTTCCTGGTATCCTGCTTGTGGGATTTTGATGGCACGGAAAACCCCCTCATCGGTGATTCTAGGAGAGCAGAGTCATTAATGAACACAGATTTGTTGTTTTCCGAGAGAGCATCTGCGAAAGATCTGGCCTTGGGTTGTACCACCGGAGATTTGTACTTTGCAGTACCGGCGATACCTGCTCACAGCCAAAAACCCTCGCGGCTAAATAGATGGGCTATGTTGGGGTCGGCAGAAGACAGGGACTTTGGTTGGGAATCTATCGAAGTAGTTGTGCCAGGCGAAGGTGTTGTGAAAGATTTCCTGAAGAAGAGGTGGGCAATCGCAAATGATGCAGAAGCAGGGGTGGTAGAGAGTGGAAGTGCCGTTGCCGGCAGGGGACCTGTAGCCGACATAGCAATTAGGTCACCTCTGCCTTATTGTTCTTTGATGAAGCCTCAAAACTTACTGATCCATTGTTCCAGAAGAAAACATTTATTGTTCCAACTAAAATTGGATATTATTCCAACAGTCTACATATATTGTTCCAACATAATACACATGTTGTTCCACTAGCAATATTAAATTGTTTCAATACAAATGGTTAGATTCTTTTTAATTACTTTGTCCCTAACACTCAGTAATGTCATTACTACAAAATTCTTAATCTATCTATCTTTCTTTCTTTTTTTTTCTGAAAAACAGAATACATAATCCAATATGATCTAATTATTAATTGATCCTCCTAATAAGCTCATTGATGTAATCCTCACGATTACCAGCATCTCCACCTTCCACATAATGGTTCCTCTTTTTCATTAAACCTCGAGATGGAGCACTTAGTTGAAATGGCCACAGAAAATTGTTTACCTCCTTGAAATGGGGACTCACACTCATTATCTCATGAATCAAATCTTCCATGCATATTATCCCAAATTTTCCCAGGGCCTGCACATGTATATAGATTCATATGAAGGTATGTTAATTCTCAAGAGTTTCTCTATCCGTTTTGGAAACCGAAACTCTTGGAAACTTGTACAAAATGTGACCATGTTTTGAATCATGTCTAGCAATATTAAATTGAATATTGTTCCAACAATCTGCATACATTGTTCCAACATAATGCAAAGGTTATTCCACTGGCAATATTAAATTGTTTCAACACAAATGGTTAGATTCTTTTTAATTAAATTAATGCGATCTAAATTTCTTTCCCATTTCAACATAATTCGTACTATTATTAAATTTATTTTCTAATATAAAATAATATATACAAATTATAAAGTATATTTACAATAAACTAATATTATAAACTGCTAATTACAAATATGCTATTGTAAATTCAATCCAGCTTTAACTGCCCATTCTTTTGAATTCTTATCAATTTCACCAAGAAACTCATTTCTAGGATTCAATAAAATGGTCCAGCAATACTGAACTTTAAGCTTTCTAAACTCTTTTTCCTGCAAAAAAAATGATATAAGAAAAAAGAATAATAGTAATACAAAATGTTACGTAAAGAATTTACAACATATACCTTAGAATTCTTTGTCAGTCCAATATCCCACTCATTCACACTCTGCCCCATATATGTTTCCATATGCTTCAAAAGAAAAATACCACAGCCATTGTTGTTACTCTTCCCACTCCATTTCATGTTCATCAAATGCTCTTTGTCTCCACACATTCATTTGTATGAAGAAGCATCATTTTTTTACACAAATTCAGCATAGAACTTTAACTGCAACATACAAAACAGAAAATATGTTATCACATATGCAAACAAATAATAAACATTAAATCCACAACATGAAGTAAATTATGTTACAACATACCAGTTATCCTGGGCAATTCCCGTACTTCTTAGCATGATGAACGTTAGGTGGGAGTGTTCTGTTATCCACTATTTCAATCCTCTTTGCAAGATTGTTCACAACAATCAAATAGAAATGTGCATTACAGATAACAAGAAAAAATACCTAATAAACAACAAAATATGTAAGTATCTGAATACATTTTATACCCTTAAGTTGCTGCTGTTCCGCCATAAAATTAAAATTGTTCCAACAAGATATTTATGTTGTTCCAACCGGAAACTTGTATTGTTCCAAAAGTACATTAAAATTGTTCCAACAGGATATTTATGTTGTTCCAACAAATATAATGTCATTATATATTCATTGCATATTATAAACTATCATACTCAAATTACTAAATGATACTAGTATCAGTTGTTTGAAAAATAAAATTTACGAAGTCAGCATCAACCAAGTTCTTCACATTGGCAAAATCAAGTTCACTCTCAAACATTTGCTTAAAATAGGCAACATTTTCCGCTTCTATTGAGCTATATGTGCTAACTCCATAAAACAGTAAAGTCTACAAAATGAGCAAAACAACAGTTAGCAAAACAATTATTTACAAAATGAAAAGAAAAAACAAACTTACAAAGTTAAGCAACATACAAAAGGATAGATATTGAAAAAAAGTCTTGTGACTTTTCGCTCAGATTTCTTCATTTCTTGACAGTTCAAAATTGAACTCCAGGCATCAACAACATTATTAACAAGATGTTCCTTGCCACAAAGAGATAGAATCTCTATTTTATTAATATATGATTGTCCATTGCCAAAAAATACATCACTTCAAAACAAGAAAAAAACAATCAATATATGCCAAAATAACATATAAATTCATATAACAACATAGCTTCAACTTCTTACCTGCTTTTATGAGGACTAAATGCAAATTCAACCATTCTCCTTTGACGGTTATCCATGTTCTCCACCAACCTTTGATGCCGAGAAATAAAAGGAGAACATACGTACTTTGACTCCTTAACAGTCCTCCTTCCACGCCCTCCTCCACCATCCTCATTATCAACAGCAAATTTCAAAACAATATTTGCCAACTCTTGTGGTAATTTATTTATCTCATCTATACTGTATGACGACTTCTTTGAATCCTTATTCCAATAAAAAACGGAATCACAATTAAATTATGCATCAAAACTATAATTTCAATATGTCATACATTAATAATAATTGTTTCGACAAAATCAATGAAATGTTCCAAGAAGAAACACCAATTGTAACAAACAATAACACTTACAATCTCATCAATCTTCAAAACTTTCTCAGACACTATAGCTTGTGGTATCTGCCTGAGTTGGAAACTTCTGCAAAAACAAAATACAAACAACTTAAAAACAAAAAAAAAACAAAAATATACAAATATACAGACAAAAAAAAAAACACAAATACAAAATAAAGAAGTACCCCAAGGCAACTCCATTTTACTACAAACTTCGCACCATAGAAAGAATTAATAGATCTACAAAATCAAATTCATATATATGTCAAACTATTGCATTCAAAAAATATAATACATTATGAAAAAGGCATTTGATTATTAAACATACTTATCAACAACAAATCTCCATTCATCATTTTTCACACCCAAATGAGCCTTCAATGGATCCAACATAAAAACACGTTTCATCTCAAGATCAACAACAGCCAAAGTCCAATGCTAATTGAACAAAACAATCACATTAGTACAACTAAACTACATTATTAACCAACTAAAATAGATCATCAATACAGGTAAATAATGCATACTCTTTGTTTCGCGGTATAAGATACAAATATTGGCTGTCGGACTGTTCATATCTCTTTGACAAAAACATGATCTTCTCCTCTACCGTTTTAAATCATTCAATTCTATTACTCCTGTTTGGATCAATAAGGGAGAAGTTCGTATCCAATCTCTCATTATTCTGAATCACATCATAGAGGTGCATGTACAAAACACACACAAAACATATACAGTAAACATGTCATTAAAAAAAAAGATAATCACTAATACAAACATTGAATGATAGATTAAAAAATACCTCATGTAATAAACAATTGGGCCACACCCTATCGCACCTATATCAGTCAGATCACGAAGATCCCTCCTCAAAATACATGCATTCACCTCATGACAACAAAATGTAACTTTCAAAAGTGGTGAAAACTGCCCTCCCAGAACATAAATGCTTGTCAGCCCATCTGCACAGTTTTGCAAATTCATCTGGCACATTATCAGTCAAAGACTCTAAGTCTATATCATCATCATCAGCATCATCAGACCTAAGAAATGTCCCACACATATATAAGAAATGTTCCAAGCAACTGAACCATTTGTTCCAAACAACTGAACCATTTGTTCCACACATAATCACTTACAAAATTTCATCAGTACAATCAACAACCTCATCGCCTCGATCTTCATTTATACAAACTATATCACCAGGCCTACAAACAACATAAAACATCAATTAATCCACAGACATTGATTGAATTGTTCCAAAACAAACAAACACAAATTATTCCAACAAAATAAATTACATTTTATCTGAAACAGCTTCATCAAGTAAGGACTGGCTCAACAACTCAAAATGAGTAAAAGAATTTCTTCTTTTTTTTCAACTTCAGTCCTTCCTCTGTCTCCACTTTCCTTCTCACTTTCTTCACTCCTCCTTTATTCTTCTTCTTCTCCTCCTTTCTCTTTCTCTCTCTCTCTTTCTCTAATGCTTCTGCTCTCTTTCTCTCTACCTGTTTGTTGTATTCTTCATCCACTGCATTATATTCTTCCCAAAAACCAGGAAAATTAAAAAAATCATTTTCCTCATCATATTCTTTAAATACTTTTCTTGAATGCTGACTTGCTGCCATTCGCTCTGAACGCTGGCTCATCCTCTCTTCCTTACTCACTCTACTTCATAAAAATGTTCTCAAAAAATGTATTCATTTCACAGGTAAGTCATTCTCATCAAACATACTTTCTGCTTTATCCAGCAAAATATACATCTCAGTAACATCAGTAGCTAAGCTCTTAGCCACTTATTTAAACTCGCTCATGAATTCCTATATTTATAGAAACAGTATCTTCTATATCAAAGAAAAACAAAGCTGCATACCATGAAGTTACTGGGACAGCCAGAAACTCCTTATTCTTCATTATTTTTTTCTTCTTGTTCGGCTGGAATATTTTGTTGTTCTTCTTATTCTTCTTCTTCTTCTACCTGCTTCTTCTTTTCTTCTTCTCTCTTCTTCTTCTTACCTTCTACCTTCGGGCCTTCACATTCTACCTCTGCCTCAGATTCCACTAATCTCTTCAAAACAATCTCATTGCCAAATCCACTGACATTGTCCAACTTAATTCTATCAGAGATTAAATCTTTGTTCCACACAGAGGTTAGTGGACAGATCCTTGGTTCAAATCAACGCCATGTTGCAAATGATCAAAATAACATATCTACAAAAAAACACAGGAGAAAAAAAAAGTTATAAACAAATACATAAATTGTTCCAAATAAAAACATAAATTGTTCCAACAAATTGAAACAATTGTTCCAACACATTAAAACAATTACCATAATAAATGGAAGTGGGCCTGTGAAATAATTTGGATTAGGATCGGACTTGTAAGTACAAATAGAATCCATAAGATGCCTAAAACCAAAGCGGCACCAATCCAGCTTTGAAATTTCAGTCACATTTATGCAACTGAATAAAAACTTATGGTACAACGACCTATTTTTCGTTGATCGAATGCAACAGTTAACAGCAACAATGATAAAGTTCCAAATGAACTCATTGCAAACATCCACCAGCAACATATTTGACAGCCTATCAAGCACAACTTTATCCACAGGACTGCCACTCTTGAGACCAAATGTCTCCTTCCATGTCTCTAAAAACTTAGCCCAACTCTTATATTCAAACAAACAGTGATTACTTATTGATCCCTTATTACTGATCCCTTATTACTGAAACAAATGTAACTATATCATTTCATTTTCTATTTTACAGGATAAAGCCTCAAAAGCAAACATACTGATCCATTGGATATACTCTTATATTGTTCCAACGGTATACATAATTTGTTCCATTGGTTTAGCTATATTGTTCCAACAGAATACATATGTTGTTCCGGCAGAAATATTAAATTGTTCCAACAGAAATAATTACATTCTTTTTAATTACTTTAATGTGATCTAAATTCCTTTCCCATTCCAACATAATTAGTACTATGTTCCAAGACAATTTTATTAATAAAATCATGTTTATTAAATGGATGATGTGGCATGTATATAAAGTGGTTGTGAGTATGAACCATTAGATATGCTCTTATATTATTCCAAAGGTATACATAAATTGTACAAATTGTTTCATATAAGTATATCATTTGTTCCAACTTAACGTACCATTAAGTGGTTGTGAGTATTGACATCTGTTTACATTAACAATTTATTCACTGTCTTGTTAATAGATTTCTTACACTAATTATTCACAAAGGCTGTAGACTAAATTCTACCAAATTGTACCACTTGTTCCATGTAACTATATCATTTGTTCCAACTGAATGTACCATTTGTTCCAACTAAATGTATGGTTTGTTCCGAGTGAATTATATCTGCTATATATGAAAATATTGACATCTTTTTACATTAACAATTTATTCAATATCTTGATAATAGATTTCTTACACTAATTGTTTACTACACTAAACAAATATAATTTTAATAACCTTTTTTAATATAAAATAATATTTATAAATTCTAAAGTATATATACAAATTCTAAAATATATTTACAAATGTAAGATACAAATATGCTATTCTAAATTCAGTCCAGCTCCAACAGCCCATTCTTTTGACTTCTTATCGATTTCATCAATAAGCTCATTTCTTGAATTCAATAGAATGGTCCAGCAATAATGCTCACTCCGTACTTCATAAAAATGTTCTCAACAAATGTATTCATTCGTACAGGTAAGTCATTCTCCTCAAACATACTTTCTGCTTCATCCAGCAAGATAAACATCTCAGTTACATCAGTAGCTAATCTCTTAGCCACTGATTTAAACTTGCCCATGAATTCCTGCATTTATAAAAACACTATTTACTAATTTATCAAAAAGAAACATAATCTTCTACATAAAAGAAAAACAAAGATGTATACCATAAAGTTACTGGGACAGCCATAAACTCCTTCTTGAGTATCTTTTTCTTCTTCTTCTTCTACCTCCTTCTTCTTCTCTCTTCTTCTTCTTACCTTCTACCTTAGGGCCTTCACATTCTACCTCTGCCTTAGATTCCACCAATCTCTTCAAAACAATCTCATTGCCAAAACCACTGGCATTTTCCAACTTAATTCTTTCAGAGATTAAAACCTTATTCCACATAGAGGTTAGTGGACAGGAACGTGGCCTCAAATGAACACCATATTGCAAACGATCAAAATAACATATCTACAATAAAACAAAAGAGAAAAAAATTATAAGCAAATACATAAATTGTTCCAAATAAAAACATAAATTGTTCCAGATAAAAACATAAATTGTTCCAACACATTAAAACAATTATCATTATAAATGGAAGAGGGCATGTGAAAAAATATGGATTAGAATCGTTCTTGTAAGAATGAACATAATCCATAAGATGCTTAAAACTAAAACGACACCAATCCAACTTTGAAATTTCAGTCACATTCATGCAACTGAATAAAAACTTATGGTACAACGACCTATTCTTTGTTGATCGAATGCAACAATCGACAGCAATAATAATAAAGTTCCAAATGAACTCATCGCAAACATCCACCATCAACATATTTGACAGCCTATCAAGCACATCTTTATCCACATGACTGCCACTCTTAAGACCAAATGACTTCCTCCATGTCTCTAAAAACTTAGACCAACTCCCCCCCACTGTTATTATTGACTTCCTGAATTTCCATTCCTCCATAAGGCAGGCCATAAACAGAATGGAAATCTTCTTCAGTCAAATCAATACAGTCATTTCCAGGAAGAACAAAACAGCATCTGGCAGGATCCACAGAAGCCACAACCTTGGCATAAAATGATGAATTGTGCTTGCCAAGATCTAGACACAAAAAACCACCAAAGCCTATATTCCTAATAGCAGCTTTGTGTGTCTCTAGCATACTTTTAACAAACTTAATAAAAGCTGTTGGACGAACCCTCTGATTCAATCCTACAGCACAAAAATTGTCCTCCATAACAGAATAAAGACTGTCCTTCTTCACCATCCTTCTTTCAGAATTACGGTTCACAGCATTAGAACCAGATCTAGAACCACCATGTCCCTTCACATTAACTCTAACATTTTTTTTCTTTCCATCTCTGCCAGAAACAACATATTCATCTTCTCTTTGTTCTTCAGATGGTGTACTCGCACTGATCACAAAATTAGGATCATTTATATTATCTCGAGCATTAGAAGAACTGCCATCTGCATCTGAACAACTTTCTACGTCCTTCAAAGCATCAGAAGAACTTTCATCAACAGGCATATCAATATTTGATGACTTTTTCCTCAAAGCATCAGATTTCTTCACAAATCCCTTCTTACTTCCTTCATCACTTTTCTTTTCAAAGACCCTTGAAACATAAGAAATAACAAGATTAACAACAATACTAAAATCAACAAAATACATATATGGTTCCAAACGAATTTATATATTGTTCCAAACGAATACAAATATTGTTTCAAACGAATACAAAAATATTGTTCCAAATGAATACATATATTGTTCCAAACGAAAACATATATTGTTCCATGAAAACATAAGTAAAAAAATAGTACATGTCTTCATCATCTGCTATATATTCAGAATTTATAGCATCAAGCAACGAAGGATCAATAACATTCTCACGCAAACGATCTTTTATACTAGATGTAGCTTTAGACATTATGATATATACTGAAAAACAATAAAAAAAACACATATACAAGTCAGAAAACTAACAAATGAGAGACGGAAAGAATGAAAAATCAAAATGCAATCCCGTTGAAACCCTAAAAAATAAGAAACAAAACAAAAACAAAATACAAAACCTAAACAGAAAATATAAACAAATAAACTAAGAACATGAATAAAACAATATCTAACATTAACAAAGAAAACATGTTCCATTATAAATAACTACATAAACTTAACAAAACATACACGAAATTATGGAACAACCTACCGATAAAGTAACAAATACACGAAATGAGAGCCCTAAGTCGAACAAAATATTCAACAAAAAAACGAACGGAAATGAGCAAACAACAAACAGAAATGCGATGAAAACGAACACGAAAACATAGAGGAACTCACTAATATCTTCCCAAATACACCAAAGGAGAGCCGAACCTACCGATAAAGTAATAAATACACACGAAATGAGAGCCATAAGTCGAACAAAATATTCAACAAAAAAACGAACAAAAATGAGAAAACAACAAACATAAATGTGATGAAAACGAAAACATAGAGGAACTCACCGATATCTTCCCAAATACACCAAAGGAGAGCCGGAACAAAGAAATCCAATGAAATAATCCACAACAAAATGATCGGAAATGAAACAACGCAATCGGAAAATGAGAGAAATCTCGGAGAAGAACTAGAGAAGAAAGAAAAATCGAAGAGAAAATAAAGATTACAAATATACCCCTGACTAAAAAACTATTTATACAAAGCGCGCATTACAAATATACACCCTCCGTTTTTAAACAATTACAAAAAAATCACTGTTGTCACACCATAAGAAATGTGTCACACCTGATCTCTCTCATATATATATATATATATATATATAGGGGTGAGATCCAGTGTGACAATGGCTTACGGTGCGACAAGAAGCTTATTGTGTGACATAACAAAACTACATAGTTTTGGCAACAAAATTCAATTCAAAAAACACGCGTCAACTTCGTTCTCCTGCGTTCATCACACAAAAAACGCGCGAATCAAAGTTCATTCTTCACCATGCTTGATCAATTTTCTTCTTCTCACCATTGTCGATCGATTTGTAATCTGTATTCAGATTAATCTCTGATTTCCCTCTCCTCACCATTATTGATCGATTTTCTTCTCCTCTGAGTTATCGATCGATTTTCTTCTCTCAACATTACTGATCGATTCTCTTATCCTCAACATTATCGATCGATTTCTCATCTGTATTCATATAATTCACTTTGAATATGGAATCCGAACACCAAAATATGGAATATGAAGACCATAATCAGTCCAAAATGACACACAGAACAACATCATCTTCTGGTATTTTGCTTATATCTGCAACTCGAAATTTATCTGATATATATTGAAAATATTGAGATCTGTTCACATTAGTAATAGATTTCTTACACTAATTATTCACAAAGGTTGTAGACTGAATGTACCAGTTGTTCAATGTAACTATATCATTTGTTCAAACTGAATATACCATTTGTTCCAACTGAATGTACCATTTGTTCCTACTAAATGTATGGTTTGTTCCGAATGAATTATATCTGCTATATATTGAAAATATAGACATCTGTTTACATTAACAATTTATTCACTGTCTTGATAATAGATTTCTTACACTAATTATTCATAAAAACTGTAGTCTAAATTCTAACGAATTGTACCACTTGTTATATGTAACTATATCATTGAATAATAGCTATGATTAGTTTTAGGATATTTGGTTAAAGATATAAAAATGTGACACAATGCAAGTTTATTGAATAATAGCTGATTTCGGAGTTGACATGTAACTATATCATTTGTTCCAAATGAATGACCCGATTGTTCCAAATAAATGTATGGTTTGTTCCGAAATAATGTACCATTTGTTTCAAGTACATCTTTGTCCTAATCTCGATTCTCTTACCTGTTTTGTAGATTTGCTTTCGCCTAGTTACTCTTCTACTGCAATTGTACCTTACACACCAAAAGTAACTACAAGACTCAGTCCTAACAGAATAAAATTATAGGTGCCTAATTGTTCAAATGAGTTAAAACCTGTTCTTGGAATGATATTTGAGAATTATGATAAAGCTCAAGAATTCTACAAATCATATGCATGTGCTGCTGGATTTAATAGTAGGGTATCAACATCAAGAAAAAAACAAGGTGTTATAAAAGAACAATTTTTTATATGCAATAAAGAAGGTTACAAATATCACAGAAAAAAACGACATCCAGTAATGTAAAAACCAGAAAAAGGACACTCAGACATGTAGGATGCAGTGCTAAAATGATTATCAAACTTTCTGACAGTGGAATCTATGAAGTGACACAGTTCAAAGAAGAACATAATCATATTCTTTACACTCCAGGATGTGTACAATATCAAAAAGAGGGCAGGAACATGAACCTTCTACTAAAAAAGATGGTAGTTAATAATTCAAAGGTAAACCATTTACTTCATAATAGTTATGCATTGTAAATACTAAACTAATTAGTTATATAATTTTGCTCATTTCATCTAAAAATAAAAAATCTGATTTGGTTGAATAGATGAATGTTGGTCCTCTGAAAACTTATAGACAAGCAAAGGAACTTTATGGAGGATATGAAAATATTGGTGCATCGAAGATAGATTTTAAAAACTTCCAGAGAGACTTGAAAGCCTATATTAAGGATTCAGATGCACAAATGTTCGTAGATAATTTTTAGAAAAAAAAGAAGTTATGGAGTGCATTATTTTTCGAATTTGAAGTAGATCAAGACGGCAGACTCTGTAGAGCTTTATGGGCAGACCCTGTATGTATCAAAAACTATGCTCTTTATGGTAATATGGTCTCATTTGACACCACATATAGCACAAACAGGTACTACATAATAATCTTTTACATAAAATTATTGATTTCTGCCCTTCATATACTGGTGTTGCCCCAGAAAACTTATGTTGTTCCAATACAAATGTCATGTTCTTCAAACAAAAAAACTTATTTTTATGCTACACTGAACAGGTACAATATGATATTTGGACCATTTACTGGGGTTGACAACCACAAAAAATGTATTACATTTGCATCTTGTTTCGTGGCTAACGAAGATATTACATCATTTGAGTGGGTTTTTAGAACATTTCTCAAAGCAATGGACAACAATGAGCCGACTTGCTTGATAACAGACCAAGATCCAGTAATGATAGTTGCAATAAAAAATGTTTTCAAAAAAACAGAACACAGATTTTGCATGTGACACATTATGAAGAAGATGTCAGACAAAATAGAAATAAAAAATCATTCTATGCCCTTTATTTTCTATTATCCCATTCAATAAATAACATGTTCCCAAATAATACATGTGTTGTTCCATAATAATACATAAATTGTTCCTACAGAATATATGTGTTGTTCAATACACATACATTCAATTTATTCTAAAACTCTTTTGTTACTAATACAGGACGACAAATAATGCAAGAAACAGATTTTATCACAAAGATAAATTCTTGCGTGTGGAGTGTAGAATTGGAACCAGAAGAGTTTGAGGAAAAATGGATGGGAATTATTTTGGAATTCAATTTAGGAGAACATGGATGGCTAAAACACATGTATGATATAAGATCAACATGGATTCCTGCTTATTTCAGAGACTCGTTCCTAGTCGGCTTAATGAGAACAACATCAAGGTCAGAAAGTGAAAATAACTTCTTCACTTCTTTCACAAAAATTCATTTAACTCTCATAGAATTCCTCCTCCGGTTTGAGGGTGCAATGGAAGCACAAAGACATGCACAAGGTAAAAATGACAATGATTCCAAACACTCAATACCTATATCTCAAACACCAATTCCTATTGAAAAACATGGATCAGAAGTATTTACAAGAACAATCTTTTATGAATTTCAAAAACAAGTGCTAGATGCTTCCTTTAATTGTGGAGTTGATGATATACAGAGATACAATGACAAATGCATGATCACTGTAAGGGAAAAAGGTAAAAAAAACAACATATCAGGTTGTTTATAATACAGACAACAGTGACACAACATGTTCGTGCAAGATGTTCAATAGAGCAGGAATTCCTTGTAGACATATGGTGTTCGTATGGAAAGATAGAATGCTGAAGAGAATTCCTGAGCAGTATGTCCTAAACAGATGGAAAATCTTACCAGAGATAACATTGCAAAATAATGTTATAGAAGAATGTGCTAGAACAATGGGTAAGAAAATAATGTTGAATAACGTATGGTCTGAGATTCACATGACTATGTGCTTGGCTGAAGGGGATGAAGATGACCTAAATAATCTCACAAGAAACATTCAAGCATTGAGGACAGATTTGGAAGCAAAGAAAAGAAAGAACATCAACAATTCTACTAAAATTCAAGACATAGAGATGTTGGTTGGAACAAGTCGGCCCTCTGAAGTTCTAATCAAAGAACCTAAAATTTCAAAGAACAAAGGAACTGGGATTCATATTACAAACAGTGAGAAAAGATTGAAGGGAGAAAAAGAGAAAGCAATTGAACAAACACAGAAAAAACAAAGGATGTGCAAAGGTTGTAATCAATTGTGCCACCACGACATTAGAAACTGTCCAGAAAAAGCAAAGAAATAAGGTAAATTCCCTATGTCTAAACTTTCTTTCCTCTAACAGTATATTTTCTTATTTGACTTCATTTCGAAAACCTGTGTTTTAATTTCGAACAACATGTGTTTACATTAACAATATATGGACATCAATAATATATAGAAGTAAAAAAATATGCAACTTCTAGGAGAAATAAGTAAAAACATAACAAAATATATCATCAAATAAAAGAAACATAAAAACACAAACATAAAAAACATAAAAAACATGCAAACATAAAAATCAAAACAATTGTTCACAATAAAAAAACATTAAATAAAATCATTATCAGGACCTAAAACGTCATTGTTATATTGCGGGATCTTGTTCTTCAGAGACATTTTCACTTCCCCCAGCTCCTCCTTCAACTCCGCTTTCTCCTCCTCTCCTTTCTCAATGAAAGACATCTTTGAGTCACAAAATAAAGACATGAAAGTCTTCAAGCCCTTCAGCTTCTTTATGATGTCGTCAATATCCCCTTCCATAAAAGTTTCCTACATATCTTCAATAACTTTAAATAGCTCATCAAGAATTTCACTCTCTGCTTTACGTGCTGATTGTTCAACAGGAGAAGAAGACCTCTTTCTCTTCAAATAACTCGAACTGCTTCCTGACATATTTGCTTCAATTCTACTTCTAAAAAAATACGAACAATAGAGAGAACGATACTATTTATAGAATTTTATTTAGTCTCTTCAACTTCCTACTGTCAAACATGCTTTCTTTCATTCAAATGATTATCTATTGGGAAACTCAGCAGCTTTAATTTATTGAGTCTCTTCAAATTCTACTTTTTCTGTAATGAAACACGCCCTTTCATTCAAAATAAATGTATATTGGGAATCTCAGCAGTCTTAAGATTATTACGTATATCAAATTTTTTATTAAATGCAAACTAAAATAAATCTGTTAATCAGTCTCTCAAACTATTGGTATTATTTCCTATATTAATTGAAATTTAATAGTAATAAATTATCAGAATCAGTAATTATTTCATCATTTCTTTATTATTGCAAAAGGGATGAATTATAAACAATTAAAATAAATTTGCATTCATTTTATTAACAATTACAACTTTAATGAAACATATACCATGTATTATTTATATTCAAACAAACAATGATTACTTATTGATCCCTTATTACTGAAACAAATGTAACTATATCATTTCATTTTCTATTTTACAGGATTAAGCCTTAAAAGCAAACTTACTGATCCATTGGATATACTCTTACATTGTTACAATGATATACACAATTTGTTCCATTCCTTTAACTATATTGTTCAAAACGAATACATATGTTGTTCCGGAATAAATATTAAATTGTTCCTTCAGAAATAGTTACATTCTTTTTTATTACTTTAATGTGATCTAAACTCATTTCCCATTCCAACATAATTAGTACTATGTTCCAAGACAATTTGTTTAATAAAATGATGTTTATTAAATGGATGATGTATATAAAGTGGTTGTGAGTATGAACCATTGGATATACTCTTATATTGTTCCAAAGGTATACATGAATTGTACAAATTGTTTCATATAACTATATCATTTTTTGCAACTTAATGTACCATTAAGTGGTTGTGAGTATTGACAAAGGCTATAGACTGAATTCTACCAAATTGTACCACTTATTCCATGTAACTATATCATTTGTTCCAAATGAATGTACCATTTGTTCCAATTAAATGTAAGGTTTGTTCCGAGTGAATTATATCTGCTATATATTGAAAATATTGACATCTGTTAACAATAAACAAAAATATAATTTCAAAAACCTTATTGAATATAAAATAATATATATAAATTGTAAAGTATATCATGTTTATTAAATGGATGATGTATATAAAGTGGTTGTTAGTATAAACCATTGGATATGCTCTTATATTGTTCCAAATGTATACATAAATTATACAAATTGTTTAATATAACTATATCATTTGTTCCAACTTAATGTACCATTAAGTGGTTGTGAGTATTGACAAAAGCTATAGACTGAATTCTACCAAATTGAAACACTTGTTCCATGTAACTATATCATTTGTTCCAAATGAATGTACCATTTGTTCCAATTAAATGTAAGGTTTGTTCCGAGTGAATTATATCTGCTATATATTGAAAATATTGACATCTGTAAGATACAAATATATAAATTAAATGTAAGGTTTGTTCCAAATTGAATATAAAATAATATATATAAATTCTAAAATATATTTACAAATTCTAAAATTTATTTACAAATGTAAGATACAAATATGTTATTCCAAATTTAGTCCAGCTCCAACAACCCATTCTTTTGACTTCTTATCAATTTCTTCAATAAGCTGATTTATTGGATTCAATAGAATGCTCCAGCAATAATGAATTCTAAGAATATGGAATAATAGTAATACAAACTGTTACATAAAGAATTTACAACATATACCTTAGAATTCTTTGTCAATCCAATATCTCACTCTTTCACACTCTGACCCATGTATGTTTCCATATGCTTCAAAAGAAAAATACCACAATCATTGTGGTTACTGTTGCTTCTCCACTTCATCTTCAGGATATGCACTTTGTATGCACACATTTGTTTGAATGAAGAAGCATCGTTTTTTAAAACAAAATCAGCATAGGATTTTAACTACAACAAACAAATCAGAAAATATGTTATCACATATGCAAAAAAATCCAAAGCATGAAGTAAATCATGTTACAACATACCATTTGTTGTTGGAAATCCCCATACTTGTCAACACGACTGATGTTCCGAGGGAGTGTTTTGTTATCCAATATTTCAACAGTCTTTGAAAGATTGTTGACAACAATCAGATAAAAATGTGCATGAGAAATAACTGGAAAAAAACACCTAATAAACACCAAAATACATTAGTATCTTAATACATTTTATACTATTCAACTGCTGCTGTTCCACCATAAAACTTACCAATTCAACATCAGCCAAGTTTTTAAAATTGAAAAAATCAAGTTCAGTCTGAAGTCTTTCCTTAAAATCACGTTCTTTTGATCTACTAGCTCCAGAAAACAGAAGATTCTACAAAATAATCAAAACAACAGTTAGCACAACAATTATTTACAAAATGAAAACAAAAAACAAACTTACAAAGTTAAGAAACATACAAAAGCATATGTACTGAAAAAAAATCTTTTCAGTTTTCCATTATATTTCTTCAATTCTTCAGTGTTCAAAATTGAACTCCAAGCATCCACAACATTATTGACAAGATGATCATTACCAGACAATGATAAAATCTCCTGTTTATCAATAAAGGTTTGTCCATCACTGAAGAATGCATCACTTCAAAACAAGGAAAAAAACTATCAGTATATGCCAAAATAACATATAAATTCATATAACATAACTTTAACTTCTTACCTCCTTACACCAGGACTCAGTGCAAATTCAACAATCCTCCTTTTACGACTATCCATGTTTTCCATCAACTTTGGATGCCGAGAAATAAATGGAGAACAGATGTACTTAGATTCCTTAATAGTCCTCCTTACACGACCTCCTCCACCATTTTCATTATCAATACCATATTTCAAAACAATTTCTCCTAAATCTCGACGTAATTCGTTTATCACATCTATACTGTATCCTGACCTCCTAGGATACTTATCCCACTAAAAAACATATCACAATTAAAATCATGCATCAAAACTATAACTTCGACATGTCATATATTAAAACTAATTGTTCCAAGAATAAACACCAATTGTTCAAAGAAGAAACACCAATTATTCAAAAAATAAACACTTACAATATTATCAATCTTCAACACTTTCTCAAACACTATATCATGCATGTACTTCATTACATAATAACCACAGCTTGTGGTATCTGTCTGAGATGGAATATTCTGCAAAATAAAATACAAAAAACTTAAAAACAATAAAACAAAAATATATAAATATACATACAAATTAAAGACGTACCACAGGGCAAATCCATTGTACCAAAAACTTCTCATGATAAAAAGAATTAATAGTTCTACAAAACAAATTCATATATATGTCAAACTATTGCATTCAAAAAATAAAATACATTATAAAAAGGCATTTGATTATTAAACATACTCATCAATAACAAATCTCCATTGATCATTTTTCACGCCCAAACGAGATTTCAATGGATCCAACAGAAAAACATGTTTCCCCTCAAGATCAACAACAGTCAAAGTCCAATGATACCTGAAGAAAACAAACACATTAGTAAAACTATAATACATTATTAACCAAATAAAATAAATCATCAGTATAGATAAATAATGCATACTGTTTGTTTCGCGGTATCAGATACAAACATTTGATGTCGCACTGTTCATATCTCTCTGTCAAAAACTTGATCTTCTTCCCTCTCGTATTAACTCTTTCAAATTTATTAGTTCTGTTTGGATCAACAAGGGAGAAGGTGGTATTCAATCTATCATTATTCAGAATCACATCATAGAGGTGCCTGTACAAAACACACACAAAACATATACAGAAAACATGTCATTCAAAAGAAAATATATAATCACTAATACAAACATGGAATTATAGATTAAAAAAATACCTCATGTAATAAAGAATTCGGCCACACCCTATTGCAGCTAGATCAGCCAATTCACGAATATCCCTCCTCAAAATAACTGCATTCACCGCATGACCAAAAATGTAATATTCAAACGTGGTAAAAACTGTCCTCCCATTACATAAATAATTGTTAGCCCATATGCACATATCTGCAAATTCATCTGGAACATTTGCAGGCAAAGACTCCAAGTTTATATCATCATCATCATCATCAGACATCTCTGTCTCAATTGCATCATCGATATCACTGGTGAAAATATAAAAACAACTCAAATATATAACAAAAAAAAAACATTGTTCCACACATGGTAAATTCTATGGTTACTATGTTGGAAAAAAGTGATAATACTTTGTTTTAGTATCCAATAGTAATTGGACATGTGTTAATAAAAATAAGGTTAATTAAAATTAATAAAAAAGGTAACCTGCTATAGCAGGTAATATTTAATTATAAAATTTTAAAGATTATTAATTACAAGATAAATAATATATTAGTCCCTATATTTTAATCTAATCACTATTTAGTCATTATATGTTAATAATACACTATCAGTCTTTAATTTTAGCTCAATTCAAGAGTTTAGTCCCTTGTAGAGGGATTAATCTGTTCAATAATTTAAAAATTTAAGTAACAAAAGTGTTGATCAAAATAAAAATTGAAAAGTAAACAATATATTATTAAAATACGAGAACTAAACAATATGGACTGATAAAATAAAACATTTACGTAAAACTCTATTTTCACAAGGTTTGTGAATTTGTTTCTCCTAAAATAAAAAGGTTACCTAAATTTAGCAAAACTATACGTAAATTAAATCTAAAAATAAAATATTTACGCAAAGGTTTTATGTAAAACTATAATTTTCACAAGGTTTGTGGATTTTTTCTCCTAAAATAAGAAGGTTACGTAAATTTAGTCAAACCTTACGTAAATTATGTCTAAAAATAAAAGATTTACGTAAAATTCATAGGTTTTACGTAAACTCTATTTTCACAAGGTTTGTGAATTTTTTTCGTCTAAAATAAAAAGGTGACGTAAATTTAATCAAACCTTACGTAAATTATATCTAAAAAGAAAAGATTTACGTAAAGTTGAAAGGTTTTACGTAAAACTCTATTTTTCACTAAGTTTGTGGATTGTTTCTTATAAAAGAATAAAGTTACGTCAATTTAGTCAAATTTTATGTAAATTATGTCTAAAAATAAATGTTTTACGTAAAGTTTAAAGGTTTTACGTAAAACTCTATTTTTTACAAGCTTTGTAGATTTTTTCTCCTAAAATAACACCGTTACGTAAATATAGTCTAACTTTATGTAAATTATGTCTAAAAATAAAATATTTACGTAAAGTTTAACGGTTCTACGTAAAACTCTATTTTCACTAAGTTTGTGGATTTTTTCTCCTAAAATAACAAGGTTACGTAAATTTAGTCAAACCTTACGTAAATTATGTCTAAAAATAAAAGATTTACGTAAAATTCATAGGTTTTACGTAAAATTCTATTTTCACAAAGTTTTTAAATTTTTTTCTCCTAAAATAAAAAGGTTACGTAAATTTAGTCAAATTATACGTAAATTATATCTAAAAATAAAATCTTTACATAAAGTTTCAAAGTTTTACGTAAAACTGTAATTTTCAAAATGTTTGTGGATTTTTCTCCTAAAGGAAAATGGTTGCGTAAATTTAGTAAAATCTTACGTAAATTAGGTTTAAAAATAAGAGATTTACGTAAAATTCATAGGTTTTAAGTAAAAATCTATTTTTACAAGCTTTGTGAATTTTTTTCTCCTAAAATAAAAATATTACCTAAATTTAGTCAAACTATACGTAAATTATGTCTAAAAATAAAATATTTACGTAAAATTTAAAGGTTTTACGTAAAACTCTAATTTTCACAAGGTTTTTGGATTTTTTCTCCTAAAATGATACGGTTACGTAAATTTAGTCAAACCTTACGTAAATTATGTCTAAAAATAAAAGATTTACGTAAAATTATATCTAAAAATAAAAGGTTTACGTAAAGTTTAAAGGTTTTACGTAAAACTCTATTTTTCACTAAGTTTGTGGATTGTTTCTTATAAAAGAATAAGGTTACGTCAATTTAGTCAAATTTTACGTAAATTATGTCTAAAAATAAAAGTTTTACGTAAAGTTTAAAGGTTTTACGTAAAACTCTATTTTTACAAGCTTTGTAGATTTTTTCTCCTAAAATAACACGGTTACATAAATATAGTCTAACTTTATGTAAATTATGTCTAAAAATAAAAGATTTACGTAAAGTTCAACGGTTTTACACGTAAAACTCTATTTTTCACTAAGTTTGTGGATTTTTTCTCCTAAAATAACAAGGTTACTTAAATTTAGTCAAACCTTACGTAAGTTATATCTAAAAATAAAAGATTTACGTAAAATTCATAGGTTTTAGGTAAAATTCTATTTTCACAAGGTTTGTGAATTTTTTTCTCCTAAAATAAAAAGGTTATGTAAATTTAGTCAAACTATACGTGAATTATATCTACAAATAAAATATTTACGTAAAGTTTCAAGGTTTTACGTAAAACTCTAATTTTCACAATGTTTGTGGATTTTTCTCTTAAAGTAAAAGGGTTGCGTGAATTTAGTCAAATCTTATGTAAATTATGTCTAAAAATAAGAGATTTACGTAAAATTCATAGGTTTTACGTAAAACTCTATTTTTACCAGCTTTGTGAATTTTTTTCTCCTAAAATAAAAAGATTACCTAAATTTAGTCAAACTATACGTAAATTATGTCTAAAAATAAAATATTTACGTAAAATTCAAAGGTTTTATGTAAAACTCTAATTTTCACAAGGTTTTTGGATTTTTTTCTCCTAAAATGACAAGGTTACGTAAATTTAGTCAAACCTTACGTAAATTATGTCTAAAAATAAAAGATTTACGTAAAATTATGTCTAAAAATAAAAGGTTTACGTAAAGTTCAAAGGTTTTACGTAAAACTCTATTTTTCACTAAGTTTGTGGATTGTTTCTTATAAAAGAATAAGGTTACGTCAATTTAGTCAAATTTTACGTAAATTATGTCTAAAAATAAAAGTTTTACGTAAAGTTTAAAGGTTTTACGTAAAACTCTATTTTTTACAAGCTTTGTAGATTTTTTCTCCTAAAATAACACCGTTACGTAAATATAGTGTAACTTTATGTAAATTATGTCTAAAAATAAAAGATTTACGTAAAGTGTAAAGGTTTTACGTAAAACTCTATTTTCACTAAGTTTGTGGATTTTTTCTCCTAAAATAACAAGGTTACGTAAATTTAGTCAAACTTTACGTAAATTATGTCTAAAAATAAAAGATTTACGTAAAATTCATAGGTTTTACGTAAAATTCTATTTTCACATGGTTTGTGAATTTTTTTTCTCCTAAAATAACAAGGTGATGTAAATTTAGTCAAAGCTTACGTAAATTATGTCTAAAAATAAAAGATTTACGTAAAATTCATAGGTTTTACGTAAAATTCTATTTTCACAAAGTTTTTAAATTTTTTTCTCCTAAAATAAAAAGGTTACGTAAATTTAGTCAAATTATACGTAAATTATATCTAAAAATAAAATCTTTACATAAAGTTTCAAAGTTTTACGTAAAACTGTAATTTTCAAAATGTTTGTGGATTTTTCTCCTAAAGGAAAATGGTTGCGTAAATTTAGTAAAATCTTACGTAAATTAGGTTTAAAAATAAGAGATTTACGTAAAATTCATAGGTTTTAAGTAAAAATCTATTTTTACAAGCTTTGTGAATTTTTTTCTCCTAAAATAAAAAGATTGCCTAAATTTAGTCAAACTATACGTAAATTATGTTTAAAAATAAAATATTTACGTAAAATTCAAAGGTTTTACGTAAAACTCTAATTTTCACAAGGTTTTTGGATTTTTTCTCCTAAAATGATAAGGTTACGTAAATTTAGTCAAACCTTACGTAAATTATGTCTAAAAATAAAAAATTTACGTAAAATTATGTCTAAAAATAAAAGATTTACGTAAAGTTCAAAGGTTTTACGTAAAACTCTATTTTTCACTAAGTTTGTGGATTGTTTCTTATAAAAGAATGAGGTTACGTCAATTTAGTCAAATTTTACGTAAATTATGTCTAAAAATAAAACTTTTACGTAAAGTTTAAAACTTTTACATAAAACTCTATTTTTCACAAGCTTTTGAGATTTTTTCTTTTAAAAGAATAAGGTTACGTAAATTTAGTCAAATTTTATGTAAATTATCTAAAAATAAAAGTTTTACGTCAAGTTTAAAGGTTTTACATAAAACCCTATTTTTCACAAGCTTTGTGGATTTTTTCTTCTAAAATAACAGAGTTACGTAAATATAGTCTAACGTTACGTAAATTATGTCTAAAAATAAAATATTTACATAAAGTTCAAAGGGTTTATGTAAAACTCTATTTTTCACTAAGTTTGTGGATTTTTTTCTTATAAAAGAATAAGGTTACGTAAATTTAGTCAAATTTTACGACGTAAAGTTTAAAGGTTTTACGTATAACTCTATTTCATACAAGCTTTATAGATTTTTCTTAAAATAACACGGTTACGTAAATGTAGTCTAATTTTACGTAAATTATGTTTAAAACAAAAAGATTTACGTAAAGTTCAAAGGTTTTACGTAAAACTCTATTTTTCACTAAGTTTGTGGATTTTTTCGTATAAAAGAATAAGGTTACATAAATTTAGTCAAATTTTAAGTAAATTATGTCTAAAAATAAAAGTTTTACGTAAAACTCTATTTTGCACAAGCTTTGTGGATTTTTTTCTCCTAAAATAACAAGGTTACGTAAATATAGTCTAACTTTACGTAAATTATGTCTAAAAATAAAAGATTTACATAAAGTTCAAAGGTTTTACGTAAAACTCTATTTTCTCTAAGTTTGTGGATTTTTTCTTATAAAAGAATAAGGTTACGTAAATGTAGTCAAATTTTACGTAAATTATGTCTAAAAGTAAAAGTTTTATTAAAGTTTAAAGGTTTTACGTAAAACTCTATTTTTTACAAGGTTTGTAGATTTTTTCTCCTAAAATAACACGGTTACGTAAATATAGTCTAACTTTATGTAAATTATGTCTAAAAATAAAAGATTTATGTAAAGTTCAAAGGTTTTACGTAAAACTCTATTTTTCACTAAGTTTGTGGATTTTTTCTTATAAAAAAATGATGTTACGTAAATTTAGTCAAATTTTACGTATATTATTTTTAAAAATAAAACTTTTACGTAAAGTTTAAAGCTTTTACATAAAACTCTATTTTTCACAAGCTTTTTAGATTTTTTCTTTTAAAAGAATAAGGTTACGTAAATTTAGTCAAATTTTATGTAAATTATGTCTAAAAATAAAAGTTTCACGTAAAGTTTGTTTTACATAAAACCCTATTTTTCACAAGCTTTGTGGATTTTTTTCTTCTAAAATAACAGGGTTACGTAAATATAGTCTAACTTTATGTAAATTATGTATAAAAATAAAAGATTTACATAAGTTCAAAGGGTTTATGTAAAACTCTATTTTTCACTAAGTTTGTGGATTTCTTTCTTATAAAAGAATAAGGTTACGTAAATTTAGTCAAATTTTACGACGTAAAGTTTAAAGGTTTTACGTAAAACTCTATTTTATACAAGCTTTGTAGATTTTTCTTAAAATAACACAGTTACGTAAATGTAGTCTAATTTTACGTAAATTATGTTTAAAACTAAAAGATTTATGTAAAGTTCAAACGTTTTACGTAAAACTCTATTTTTCACTAAGTTTGTGGATTTTTTCTTATAAAAGAATGGAGTTATTTCAATTTAGTCAAATTTTACGTAAATTATGTCTAAAATTAAAAGTTTTATGTAAAGTTTAAAGGTTTTACGTAAAACTCTATTTTTTACAAGCTTTGTAGAATTTTCCTAAAATAACACGGTTACGTAAATGTAGTCTAATTTTACGTAAATTATGTTTAAAAATAAAAGATTTACGTAAAGTTTAAAGGTTTTACGTAAAACTATATTTTTCACTAAGTTTGTTGATTTTTTCTTATAAAAGATTAAAGTTACTTCAATTTAGTCAAATTTTACGTAAATTATGTCTAAAAGTAAAAGTTTTATGTAAAGTTTAAAGGTTTTACGTAAAACTCTATTTTTTACAATCTTTCTAGATTTTTTTCTCCTAAAATAACACTGTTACGTAAATATAGGCTAACTTTCCGTAAATTATGTGTAAAAATAAAAGATTTACGTAAAGTTCAAAGGTTTTACGTAAAACTCTATTTTTAACTAAGTTTGTGGATTTTTTTCTTATAAAAAAATAAGGTTACATAAATTTAGTCAAAATTTACGTAAATTATGTTTAAAAATAAAAGTTTTACATAAAACTCTATTTTTCACAAGCTTTGTGTATTTTTTCTTCTAAAATAACAAGGTTACGTAAATATAGTATAACTTTACTTAAATTAGGCTTAACGTTTACAACATAATATCAATTTAGGCTTAACGTTTACAATATAGCATCAATTTAGGCCTCATGTACAAAATAGCACCAATATAGGTTTAACGTTTACAAAATTAAGTCAAAATTTACGTAAATTACGTCTAAAAATAGAAGATTTAAGTAACTTTCAAAGATTTTACGCAAAACTAAATTCTTCACAAAGTTAATATTTTTTATAAAAATATAGCTTTACGTAAATTAAGTCTAACTTTACGTAAATTATGTCTAAGAATACAAAATTTACGTAAAGTTGAAAGGTTTTACGTAAAACTCAATTTTTATGGAAGTTACTGATTTTTTTTTCTAAAATTGCAAATTTACATAAATTATGTATAAAAATAGAAGATTTACGTAAAATTCAAAAGTTTTATGTAAAACTAGATTTTTCGGAAAATTAAAATAAAACTTTACTTAAATTAAGTCAAATTTTACGTAAATTATGTCTAAAAATAGAAGATTTGCATAAAGATCAAAAGTTTTATGTAAAACTCAATTTTTTCGCAATGTTAATGATTAAAAAAATACAATTTTAAATAAATTAAGTTAAACTTTACGTTAATTTTGTCTAAAAATAAAAATTTTATGTAAAGTTTAAAGGTTTTACGTAAATTTGATTTTTTACAAAATTACTAATTTGTATTTAAAAAATAGAACTTTATGTAAATTTAATTTAATTTTATATAAAAAAAGTTATCAAGATTGAGAAACAAGAAATTCAGGGAGATTAGAAGAAGAAAAAAAGGTTATAAAATGGTGATTAGAAAAATATAATAATGAAGGAGAGTAAGGTTGAAAGAATTTCCAGAAAAAATAAAAAGTATAACAGGTGTTAATTAGAAATCAATCTCTAACAAGGAGTTTAAGTAGCCGGTAAAATGGATTTAATAATTTAATGATGAGATTCTAATATTTTTGAGATCAAACGGTGTAAAACACAAAGTAACTTTACTTTGTTTTGTGACCAAGTAACAGTAGCCAACACCTCCACACATATATAAGAAAGGTTCCAAACAACTGAACCATTTGTTCAACATATAATCACTTACACAATTTAATCAGTACAATCAACAACCTCATTGCCTTGATCTTGATTTATACAAACTAAAGCACCAGCCCCACAAACTATATCAGCAGCCCTACAAACAAGAAAAAACATTAATCAATCCACAAATATTAATTGAGTTGTTCCAAAACAAAAAACAGGAATTATTCAAACATAATAAATTAGATTTCAGATGAAACAGCTTCATCAGATAAGGACTGGCTTAACAACTCAAATTGAGGAGCAGAATTCATCTTTATTTTCAACCTCAGTCCTTCAGATGACTCTACTTTCCCTCTAACTTTCTTCACTACTCCTCTCTTCTTCTTCTTCTTCTTCTTCTTCTTCTTCTTCTCATTCTCTGCTCCTCCTCTCTCTTTTTCAAAACCTTCAACTCTCTTTCTCTGTACCTGCTTGTTGTATTCTTCATTAACAACATTATATTCTTCCCAAAAACCAGGAAGATTAAAAAAATCATTATCCTCATCAGATTCTTTAAATAATTTTCCCGAATGCTGACTTGCTAGCATTCGCTCGGAACGCTGGCTCATCCTCTCTTCCTTGCTGACTCTGTACTTCGTAAAAATGTTCTCAACAAATGTATTCATTCGTACAGGTAAGTCATTCTCCTCAAACATATTTTCTGCTTCATCCACCAACATAAACATCTCAGTTACAATATTAGATAATTACTTAGCCACTGATTTAAACCTGCCCGTGAATTCCTGCATTTATAAAATTTATCAAAACGAAACAGAATCTTCTATACAAAAGAAAAACACAGATGCATACCATGAAGTAACTGGGATAGCCAGAAACTCCTTCTTGAGTATCTTCATCTTCTCCTTCTTCTACATGCTTCTTCTTCTTTTCTTCTCTCTTATTCTTCTTCTTACCTTCGACCTTAGGGCCTTCACATTCTACCTCTGCCTCAAGTTTCACTAATCTCTTCAATACAATTCCCTTACTAAAACCACTGGCTTTTTCCAACTTAATTCTTTCAGAACATTATTCCACACAAAGGTTAGTGGAAAGGAACGTGGCCTCAAATCAACACCACGTTGCAAACACTACAAGAAAATAACTGTTTACTAACGGAAATTTCCGTCAATAAACATCAAAATTCCGTTAGTAAAGCATGTTATTGACGGAAATCTGACGGAATGAAAACTGTCAGATAAACACACGTCAGTAAATACATTCTGACGAAATATTGACGGAATATTGACGGAATAATTCTGTCAGTACATTCTGACGTTTTATTTGACGTTTGAACCGTCAAAATGTTCTGTTTCCATTGACATTAAAAACCGTCAAAATTGTTGTTGTTATGTTACACGGGAATATTTTCGTCAGGATAGTTTTATTTGACGGAACATTCCGTCAGTAAATTTAAATTTTTTTAAAATATATAATAATATATCAGCATTGTTTTTATAATTATAAATTCATTAATTAAAAAAATGATATTATTTGTTAAATATCAACATCGATTTCTATGTTGACTTAGCACCCGAAACAAGACCCATATCTATGCCTCCTTACCGAATGGCTCCCGCTGAACTAAAGGAGTTGAAGGAACAACTGCAAGACTTGCTTGACAAAGGGTTCATCCGCCCTAGTGTCTCTCCTTGGGGTGCTCCTGTGTTGTTTGTGAAGAAGAAGGATGGATCAATGAGGTTGTGCAATGATTATCGACAGTTGAACAAGGTCACAATACGTAACAAATACCCTCTTCCTCGAATCGATGATCTATTTGATCAGCTCCAGGGTGCAAAGTACTTCTCTAAAATCGATCTGAGGTCCGGCTATCATCAGTTGAGGGTTAAAAATGTTGACATACCTAAGACAGCTTTCAGGACTAGGTATGGTCACTATGAATTTCTGGTGATGCCTTTTGGTCTCACTAATGCTCCTACAGCTTTTATGGATCTAATGAATAGGGTGTTTAAGCCCTTCCTTGATCGTTTTGTGATAGTATTCATAGATGACATTCTGGTGTATTCTAAAAGTAAAGAAGAACATGAGCAGCATCTGAGGCTTGTTCTTCAGACCCTAAGAGAGAACGAGTTGTATGCCAAATTCTCAAAATGTGAATTCTGGTTGGATAGTGTCGCATTTTTAGGGCATGTGGTATCCAAAGATGGGGTGAGCGTTGATCCGAAGAAGGTTGATGTTATTCTTCATTGGCCAAGGCCTAGTTCAGTGTCGGAGATTCGGAGTTTTCTTGGGTTAGCGGGTTACTATCGACGTTTTACGCAAGACTTTTCTCGAATAGCTTCTCCTTTAACCAAGTTAACCCAGAAGAATGTGAAGTTTCAGTGGTCAGAAGCGTGTGAGAAGAGCTTTGAAGAATTGAAAGTTCGTTTGACTTCAGCACCAGTGTTAGCTCTTCCATCTGGATCGGAGGGCTACACAGTGTTTTGTGATGCTTCAAGGGTTGGTCTGGGTTGTGTATTGATGCAACATGGTCATGTGATTGCATATGCTTCTCGCCAATTAAAGCAGCACGAAAAGAATTATCCAACTCATGATTTAGAAATGGCAGCAGTGATCTTTGCCCTAAAGATATGGAGACATTACTTGTATGGGGAGACATGTGAGATTTTCACTGACCATAAAAGTCTCAAATACATCTTTGATCAGCGTGATTTGAATTTGAGGCAGAGAAGATGGGTGGAGTATCTCAAGGATTATGATTGCACAATTCAATACCATCCAGGGAAAGCAAACGTTGTAGCAGATGCTTTAAGTAGGAAATCTCTAGGTAGCTTAGCTCATCTTTCCGTAGTGAGGAGACCTTTAATTAGTGACATTTAAGAATTGATTGATCAAGGAGTAAAAATTGAGGCAACTTCTGAAGCGTTAGTAGCTCATTTTCGTGTTAGACCTATTCTATTAGATAGAATCAAGGTAGCCCAACAAGAAGATCCTCAATTGTGTAAAGTTAGGGATGGTGTTTGTCAGGGTAAGGTTCAGGAATTCGTGATTGGTGATGATGGAGTTCTTCATTATGGGACTAGACTGTGTGTTCCTGATGTTGATGATTTAAAAAGGGAAATTTTGGAGGAAGCACACTGTTCAGCTTATACAGTTCATCCTGGTTCCACTAAGATGTATAGAGATTTAAGGGAGTTATACTGGTGGAGTGGAATAAAGAGAGATGTTGCAGACTTTGTTGCTAAATGCCTTACTTGTCAACAAGTCAAGGCAGAACATCAGAGACCGTCTGGGTTGCTCCAACCACTACCCATTCCTGAGTGGAAGTGGGAGAATATTGCTATGGACTTCGTGGTAGGATTGCCTCGCACTAGAGGAGGGTACGATTCCATTTGGGTGATAGTCGACCGTTTAACTAAGTCTGCTCATTTTCTTCATGTGAAGATAACTTATGATTTCTCTAAGCTTGCTCAGTTATACATTGATGAGATTGTTAGACTTCATGGAGTCCCAGTCTCTATTGTGTCGGATCGTGGTGCTCAATTCACTTCTCGATTCTGGAAGAAATTTCAAGAAGCACTTGGTACAAAACTTCAGTTTGGCACCGCTTTTCATCCTCAGACGGACGGTCAGTCAGAGAGGACTATTCAGACTTTAGAGGATATGCTTCGAGCTTGTATTTTTGATTTTGGCCAAAATTGGGATCATCATTTGCCTTTGGTAGTGTTTGCTTATAACAACAGCTATCAAGCTAGCATAGAGATGGCACCTTATGAAGCTTTGTATGGTCGTAAGTGTCGGTCGCCGATTTGTTGGGATGAGGTTGGAGAAAGGAGACTCACTAGACCCGAGTTGATACAGTTGACTTCAGACAAAGTTCGTATTATCCGTGAGAGACTCTTGACAGCTCAAAGTAGGCAAAAGAGTTATGTTGATCCGAGGCGCAAGAATGTAGAATCTCAGATCGGTGATCATGTGTTTCTGAAGGTCTCTCCGATGAAAGGAATCATGCGTTTTGGCAAGAAAGGAAAATTAAGTCCGTGTTATGTAGGCCCGTTTGAGATTCTAGAAAGGATTGGTGCAGTTGCATATCGATTAGCTCTCCCACCTGATTTCTCTAAGGTTCATCCGGTATTCCATATATCGATGCTTAGGAAATACATTCATGATGCTTCCCATGTCTTGCAACCTCAAACTATACAAGTTAGAGATGATCTGACCTATGAAGAGCAACCCATTGGCATTTTAGACAACCAAGTTCGGAAGCTGCGTTCTAAAGAAATTCCTTTAGTTAAAGTTCTTTGGCAAAATCACTCAAGTAGTGAGGCCACTTGGGAGACTGAATCCGAGATGCGAGTTAGATACCCTCATTTATTCAATATGTCAGGTTAGTGTCCTTATAATCTAACACAATAATCTCGAAATAGCACCAATATAGGCTTAACGTTTACAACATAATATCAATTTAGGCTTAACGTTTATAATATAGCATCAATTTAGGCCTCATGTACAAAATAGCACCAATATAGGTCTAACGTTTACAAAATTAAGTCAAAATTTACGTAAATTACGTCTAAAAATAGAAGATTTAAGTAACTTTCAAAGATTTTACGCAAAACTAAATTCTTCACAAAGTTAATATTTTTTATAAAAATATAGCTTTACGTAAATTAAGTCTAACTTTACGTAAATTATGTCTAAGAATACAAAATTTACGTAAAGTTGAAAGGTTTTACGTAAAACTCAATTTTTTTGGAAGTTACTGATTTTTTTTTCTAAAATTACAAATTTACATAAATTATGTATAAAAATATAAGATTTACGTAAAATTCAAAAGTTTTATGTAAAACTAGATTTTTCGCAAAATTAAAATAAAACTTTACTTAAATTAAGTCAAATTTTACGTAAATTATGTCTAAAAATAGAAGATTTGCATAAAGATCAAAAGTTTTATGTAAAACTCAATTTTTTCGCAATGTTAATGATTAAAAAAAATACAATTTTAAATAAATTAAGTTAAACTTTACGTTAATTTTGTCTAAAAATAAAAATTTTATGTAAAGTTTAAAGGTTTTACGTAAATTTGATTTTTTACAAAATTACTAATTTGTATTTAAAAAATAGAACTTTATGTAAATTAAATTTAATTTTATATAAAAAAAGTTATCAAGATTGAGAAACAAGAAATTCAGGGAGATTAGAAGAAAAAAAATGTTATAAAATGGTGATTAGAAAAATATAATAATGAAGGAGAGTAAGGTTGAAAGAATTTCCAGAAAAAATAAAAAGTATAGCAGGTGTTAATTAGAAATCAATCTCTAACAAGGAGTTTAAGTAGCCGGTAAAATGAATTTAATAATTTAATGATGAGATTCTAATATTTTTGAGATCAAACGGTGTAAAACACAAAGTAACTTTACTTTGTTTTGTGACCAAGTAACAGTTGCCAACACCTCCACACATATATAAGAAAGGTTCCAAACAACTGAACCATTTGTTCAACAAATAATCACTTACACAATTTAATCAGTACAATCAACAACCTCATCGCCTTGATCTTGATTTATACAAACTAAAGCACCAGCCCCACAAACTATATCAGCAGCCCTACAAACAAGAAAAAACATTAATTAATCCACAAATATTAATTGAGTTGTTCCAAAACAAAAAACAGGAATTATTCAAACATAATAAATTACATTTGAGATGAAATAGCTTCATCAGATAAGGACTGGCTTAACAACTCAAATTGAGGAGCAGAATTCATCTTTATTTTCAACCTCAGTCCTTCAGATGACTCTACTTTCCCTCTAACTTTCTTCACTACTCCTCTCTTCTTCTTCTTCTTCTTCTTCTTCTTCTTCTTCTTCTTCTTCTCCTTCTTCTTCTTCTTCTTCTTCTTCTTCTCATTCTCTGCTCCTCCCCTCTCTTTTTCAAAACCTTCAACTCTCTTTCTCTGTACCTGCTTGTTGTATTCTTTATTAACAACATTGTATTCTTCTCATCAGATTCTTTAAATAATTTTCCCGAATGCTGACTTGCTAGCATTCGCTCGGAACGCTGGCTCATCCTCTCTTCCTTGCTGACTCTGTACTTCGTAAAAATGTTCTCAACAAATGTATTCATTCGTACAGGTAAGTCATTCTCCTCAAACATATTTTCTGCTTCATCCACCAACATAAACATCTCAGTTACAGTAGTAGCTAATTTCTTAGCCACTGATTTAAACCTGCCCGTGAATTCCTGCATTTATAAAATTTATCAAAACGAAACAGAATCTTCTATATAAAAGAAAAACACAGATGCATACCATGAAGTAACTAGGATAGCCAGAAACTCCTTCTTGAGTATCTTCATCTTCTCCTTTTTCTACATGCTTCTTCTTCTTTTCTTCTCTCTTATTCTTCTTCTTACCTTCGACCTTAGGGCCTTCACATTCTACCTCTGCCTCAGATTTCACTAATCTCTTCAATACAATTCCCTTACCAAAACCACTGGCTTTTTCCAACTTAATTCTTTCAGAACATTATTCCACACAAAGGTTAGTGGAAAGGAACGTGGCCTCAAATCAACACCACGTTGCAAACACTACAAGAAAATAACTGTTTACTAACGGAAATTTTCGTCAGTAAAGCATGTTATTGACGAAAATCTGACGGAATGAAAACTGTCAGATAAACACACGTCAGTAAATACATTCTGACGGAATATTGACGGAATATTGACGGAATAATTCTGTCAGTACATTCTGACGTTTTATTTGACGTTTGAACCGTCAAAATGTTCTGTTTCCATTGACATTAAAAACCGTCAAAATTGTTGTCGTTATGTTACACGGGAATATTTTCGTCAGGATAGTTTTATTTGACGGAACATTCCGTCAGTAAATTTAAATTTTTTTAAAATATATAATAATATATCAGCATTGTTTTTATAATTATAAATTCATTAATTAAAAAAATGATATTATTTGTTAAATATCAACATTTGGATTGAAGGGAGCTAATTATATCTACAAAGACTTTCTACACAACATAGTTAACATTCTCGAGTTAATTGTAAATAAAAAAAGAAAAACCAAAATAACCACAAAATAGGAAATATGAACATAGGTAATAGATGAAGTATGGAATAGATGTGGCTGTTTTCCATTAAGAGCATGGAAAACAATTCAGATGAGAAGCTTATAACAGTTACAAAACTGAAAATAGAACTTCGCACGAAATTTGATAATATAATTAATCCATAGAAATTTCAACATCTTTCCTCATGATTACCAAGCTAGGTCATATAATCCCAAAAATTTGATTACTAGTGAATCTTATTGATTCACAATTATCAGCTACTATGAATTTTTCCATCAAAATGAAGACAAAAAACCCAATACCGTCTGTAGTTCAGATCTACAGCATACCCCAAAGGGAAAAGTCAACACATTATGATATTTAGCTCCAGCAAAACCTTAATTCGAAAAAAAAGAATTGCTCTCAAACTTATTTCGGGAAAAAGGAAAGAAACAACTTACTGCATAATAGAGAGCAATAATTACCATGTTGTTATGGTCTGAGCAAGCCTCCCTTCTTCAAGCTCAAAGTCGTCCATCTCTCTCCCACCTCCAAAACCTGATGCTGGATCCTTTCTCGCATCTCTCCTCCTCAAAGAAATCACGAAACAAAAATAATAATAGCCATATCATCAACTTCCATTAAAATAGTGTAATAACCCTATTTTGAGAAAATTATATATTTAATTTAATTATTTTTATCATATTAAAAATACTAAATTTTATGTTTTACAGCTAAGGGGTTTACTTTTACCAAATAAACCCTTGCTAAAAGGCAAAGTGAAAAAAAAAGGTTTCTTCTCCTAATTGTTTCAAACAGCCGCCAATGGCTTTCTTCAAGGTTCTCTAAAGCTGCTCTATCAAATTTTCTGTGTCTCTCCTCCAATTAGTTTTGGAACCATCAAACTTTTATAATAATTTCCTCTTCTCAAGGTTGTTCCATCATTGTCAGGTAACTTTATATATATATTTTTATAAAAAAAACTTGTTCTCTGTCTTTCCAAATAGTAGTCCTATTCGAATTCATTGTGTTTTACAAATAAAATATACTATTGTTAATTTCATTTTGGAAAAGTGAGCATAGCACAATCTATTGATTTAACTTTCTCTGCAACTTCATTTTTTTTTTTGTCCATGATTTCAATTGCCAATTTATTATTATATAATAGTACAACTTACCTTCCTCTGGAACTTCATTTTTTTGTCCATGAATTGATAAGACTATCCCATCCTATCTACCTACCTTTCTACCTTTGCTATTATAATATATTATTATATAATAAAAACTTTTCCAAACCTTTGACCCATTTAATCTCTTTTTTTTACATGGAAATAAAAGCTTTGGATTAAGGCACAGTAAATCCGTTTTCTCTTTTTTTTTTCTTTCCAGAAACAAAGGTTTAATAATTTTAGCAATATCTTCACATAAGTAGTTTTAAAAATGGTTTAGTTTAATTGATTTCTGAAGGTTTATTGCTTTCTCCCCTAATATATTAATTGTCCCCATTAGTTTAGATATGATTAAGCTTAGTTAATTCATTTTTCCCTTTTATTGAACCAATAGGAAATTCTGATATCCCTTCAGTTGATTGAGAGACGAGCTTTTCGGTGCTTGCTTCCGTTTAAATTCCAGGTGAGTGGTAATTATAGTACATGATCCTATTTGATTGAAATATTAGATTGAAAAACTGTTTATCAAAAATTAGCGTTTGACAGTATATTTTCGTTCCTAAAAACGTATAGCTTAAACCTTGTGTTTACTAAATATCCTTAGTATTAGAGCGTATATTCTGGAACAGGCCTTTATATTGATTTGTTTTATTATCAGATACAATGGATTTATTAAAAATTTGATTTGATATGATTTGTAGTTTCTGATACGCGATTTATCGCAGTTATTACCTTTGTTTAGAAATCTGATAATTCGTTCAATCAGTTATGATTTTCTAAATTATATATGTATACTATATGTTTTCAAACTGGTACAAGTGCTCAGTATATCTGTATCTGTTATCTGGCCTCTCACCGATCTTCATAACATTAGGTCCTTGCATTTGTCTTTGAGTCAGGTGTCAGTTGTCAGTTTGTCGTCAGTTGTGTCATCATTAGAAACATGCATAAGATCGGTGAAGGCGATTGTCTGTTATCTGTATCTGTTATTGGTAGCGCTTACCATTTTTCTGGCCCTGGTGGTGTGCAGTATCACCACTCTGTTACATTGTACCATGTGTTTTAAAGCTTTTGTCTTATTTTCTGATTATACAAATATTTGCTATTTTGAAAGGTTTCAGAGTTATGTTTGACAATTGATTGTCAGCATTTGAAATTGATTATCTTATATTGCCCCTTTAGTTTAACTGATTTTGAAATACTATATTTTGAACTATATTCGTCATGATTTAAAAGTATCAGCTTGCCTGCCTGTTCCCTTTCTGTTGTGTGCTGTAGCTACTACTCACTGAGGTTTTCGCTCGTATAGACAAAAATCTCATACCACGTTGAATCTTTCTTTTTCAGATTAAGGTCCCTGTTCGTGAGGTAACCCTTGGATTGATGTTGAAGGAGATTGCCTAATAAATTAGCTTTATATTATCTTTGGAGAATTTTGATGATTGAGGTTTAGACTTGCACATTTGATTCTTTTAAGGTTTATTCATGTAATTGAGACGAGTTTGATATTCTGTTAGTAAATTTTGGAATTTCTATTAGTTCAGAATTAAGGCTAGCATAGATTAAAGTTAATTTAATTTATGTACCGGTCATGGCCTGGGTTGGGTCGTGACAAAGGTGGTATCAGAGCCTAGGTTTAGGTTCTTATAGACTTACTGTGTAGGATTCACGTGTTCTGTTCGTATCCCTTATCTTGCATATCTATCTGGGTCTTCTTATTTACTCATTTCAATACCTCATTTGCTAAAGTGTCTAACTCTGCTGCATGGATAGGTAATCATGCCTCCTAAAGGAAGAAAAAGAGGCAAGAATACGGTTAATGTTAGTACTAGGAGTAGGGTGACCGTTGAGAATTCATCCCAACTTGATGGGGGAGCTTCACACCCTATTGGAGGACCAGCTCCAGCATCTGAACCAATTTTGCAACCAGTTGGAGGGTCATCTTAGCCGACGCGTACAGCTTCAACCTCTCAGCCTACTCAAATATCTAACACTGATTTGGCTGCTGGATTGCAAGGGGTCTTTCAAGCAGTTGAAAGGCTAACAAATGTGGTAGGTGAAAACAGACAACCAAGAACTACATGATCTGCTATACCTAATGATAGAGCTCAATTACAGGATCTCAGTGACTTCTTGAGGTTACAACCTCCAAAGTTTTCTGGTGAGGATTCTGTAACAGATCCTATGGATTTTTTAGATGCTATGGACAGATGTTATGAGGTCTTGGGATGCACCAGTGCTAGGATGGTATTGTTAGCAGGGAATCCGTTACAAGGAGTGGCGCGTAATTGGTATCTTTCCAAGAGAGGGAATGGACTTGATAACGCTTTCCTTTGGCCACCGTTCCGTGATTCTTTCTTAGAGAGGTTCCTTCCTCCCAGTGTTAAGGAAGCTAAAGCTTTAGAGTTTGAAGTGTTGAACCAGGGTGGTATGACTGTGAGTGAATATGAAATGAAATTCACTCGACTTGCTCGTTTCGGTGAGCATCTTATTCCAACTAAGGAGAGGAAGGCAATGAGGTTTGAGAGGGGACTTCGGGATAGACTGTTAGACCGAATTGCTCCTTTACGATTGTCTAGCTTTGAGGAAGTGGTGGATCGATCCAGGCAGATGGAGATGTTTGATGATCAGCGTAGGGCTCGTGATCAGAACAAACGTGCTCGATATGACAGCCAGAGTGGTCAGCATAGTAGGGGAAGTAACTATTCAGTATCTCATGGGTCCCATTCCTTACTTGGTCAAGGAGGGCAATACTCCAAGAATAATCAGAGATATGGTCAGAGAGCTCAGCCCACTGGTACTCAGAATAGTCAAAGTTCCTCTAGATCGTCATTCCCTACTTGCCAGCTTTGCGGTAAATTCCATGGTAACTCTCCATGCCATCGAGCAACTGGGGCTTGTTTTGGTTGTGGTCAGGTGGGACATAGAAGAAAAGATTGCCCAAGCAGTAACACAACACTAGCTGTGGGTCAGGATACAGTTTCTACTCCTTTTGTTGGTACTCAGCCCTCTTCTCAGTATGGTGGTAGAGGCCAGAGTTCAGGAGGTCGAGGGCAGGGTGGTCGAGGTCCCAACTCAGCTCCTAATCATGCAACAGCAGGTTGAGGTCAGTCTAGAGCCTTTGCTCTGACACAACAGGATGCTCAGGCATCTAATGCAGTGGTGACAGGTACCATTTCTGTATGTTCATTTGATGCTAGAGTTTTGATTGATCCTGGTGCTACACATTCCTTTGTTTCTCCTTATTTTTCTATGAAATTTGGTGTACCACCCACTATGTTAGATTGTCCTTTATCTGTGGCAACACCTATAGGAGATGTCCTTGACATAAATCTAGCTTTTAAGAATTGCTTAGTAAAAGTAGGGGAAAGGGAACTCTTAGCTGATCTTGTATTACTTGAAATGTTAGATTTTGATGTGCTTTTGGGAATGGATTGGTTAGCCTCATATCATGCCTCTTTAAACTGTTATAGCAAGTTAGTAACCTTTAAAATTCCTAGGGAGATAGAATTCCAATTTCAAGGAGATCGTAGCATGGCTCCTCATAGTCTTATTTCTGCTATTGCTGCAAGAAGATTGTTGTATAAGAACTGTGAAGGGTTTCTAGCTTATGTTAAGGATACTCAAACAAAAGGTGTTGATTTGGAGAATGTTGATATGGTGAATGAGTTTGCTGATGTTTTTCCTGAAGATTTGGCAGGTTTGCCACCTGAGAGAGTAATCGATTTCTATGTTGACTTAGCACCCGAAACAAGACCCATATCTATGCCTCCTTACCGAATGGCTCCCGCTGAACTAAAGGAGTTGAAGGAACAACTGCAAGACTTGCTTGACAAAGGGTTCATCCGCCCTAGTGTCTCTCCTTGGGGTGCTCCTGTGTTGTTTATGAAGAAGAAGGATGGATCAATGAGGTTGTGCAATGATTATCGACAGTTGAACAAGGTCACAATACGTAACAAATACCCTCTTCCTCGAATCGATGATCTATTTGATCAGCTCCAGGGTGCAAAGTACTTCTCTAAGATCGATCTGAGGTCCGGCTATCATCAGTTGAGGGTTAAAAATGTTGACATACCTAAGACAGCTTTCAGGACTAGGTATGGTCACTATGAATTTCTGGTGATGCCTTTTGGTCTCACTAATGCTCCTACAACTTTTATGGATCTAATGAATAAGGTGTTTAAGCCCTTCCTTGATCGTTTTGTGATAGTATTCATAGATGACATTATGGTGTATTCTAAAAGTAAAGAAGAACATGAGCAGCATCTGAGGCTTGTTCTTCAGACCCTAAGAGAGAACCAGTTGTATGCCAAATTCTCAAAATGTGAATTCTGGTTGGATAGTGTCGCATTTTTAGGGCATGTGGTATCCAAAGATGGGGTGAGCGTTGATCCGAAGAAGGTTGATGTTATTCTTCATTGGCCAAGGCCTAGTTCAGTGTCGGAGATTCGGAGTTTTCTTGGGTTAGCGGGTTACTATCGACGTTTTACGCAAGACTTTTCTCGAATAGCTTCTCCTTTAACCAAGTTAACCCAGAAGAATGTGAAGTTTCAGTGGTCAGAAGCGTGTGAGAAGAGCTTTGAAGAATTGAAAGTTCGTTTGACTTCAGCACCAGTGTTAGCTCTTCCATCTGGATCGGGGGGCTACACAGTGTTTTGTGATGCTTCAAGGGTTGGTCTGGGTTGTGTATTGATGCAACATGGTCATGTGATTGCATATGCTTCTCGCCAATTAAAGCAGCACGAAAAGAATTATCCAACTCATGATTTAGAAATGGCAGCAGTGATCTTTGCCCTAAAGATATGGAGACATTACTTGTATGGGGAGACATGTGAGATTTTCACTGACCATAAAAGTCTCAAATACATCTTTGATCAGCGTGATTTGAATTTGAGGCAGAGAAGATGGGTGGAGTATCTCAAGGATTATGATTGCACAATTCAATACCATCCAGGGAAAGCAAACGTTGTAGCAGATGCTTTAAGTAGGAAATCTCTAGGTAGCTTAGCTCATCTTTCCGTAGTGAGGAGACCTTTAATTAGTGACATTCATGAATTGATTGATCAAGTGGTAAAAATTGAGGCAACTTCTGAAGCGTTAGTAGCTCATTTTCGTGTTAGACCTATTCTATTAGATAGAATCAAGGTAGCCCAACAAGAAGATCCTCAATTGTGTAAAGTTAGGGATGGTGTTTGTCAGGGTAAGGTTCAGGAATTCGTGATTGGTGATGATGGAGTTCTTCGTTATGGGACTAGACTGTGTGTTCCTGATGTTGATGATTTAAAAAGGGAAATTTTGGAGGAAGCACACTGTTCAGCTTATACAGTTCATCCTGGTTCCACTAAGATGTATAGAGATTTAAGGGAGTTATACTGGTGGAGTGGAATAAAGAGAGATGTTGCAGACTTTGTTGCTAAATGCCTTACTTGTCAACAAGTCAAGGCAGAACATCAGAGACCGTCTGGGTTGCTCCAACCACTACCCATTCCTGAGTGGAAGTGGGAGAATATTGCTATGGACTTCGTGGTAGGATTGCCTCGCACTAGAGGAGGGTACGATTCCATTTGGGTGATAGTCGACCGTTTAACTAAGTCTGCTCATTTTCTTCATGTGAAGATAACTTATGATTTCTCTAAGCTTGCTCAGTTATACATTGATGAGATTGTTAGACTTCATGGAGTCCCAGTCTCTATTGTGTCGGATCGTGGTGCTCAATTCACTTCTCGATTCTGGAAGAAATTTCAAGAAGCACTTGGTACAAAACTTCAGTTTGGCACCGCTTTTCATCCTCAGACGGACGGTCAGTCAGAGAGGACTATTCAGACTTTATAGGATATGCTTCGAGCTTGTATTTTTGATTTTGGCCAAAATTGGGATCATCATTTGCCTTTGGTAGTGTTTGCTTATAACAACAGCTATCAAGCTAGCATAGAGATGGCACCTTATGAAGCTTTGTATGGTCGTAAGTGTCGGTCGCCGATTTGTTGGGATGAGGTTGGAGAAAGGAGACTCACTAGACCCGAGTTGATACAGTTGACTTCAGACAAAGTTCGTATTATCCGTGAGAGACTCTTGACAGCTCAAAGTAGGCAAAAGAGTTATGTTGATCCGAGGCGCAAGAATGTAGAATCTCAGATCGGTGATCATGTGTTTCTGAAGGTCTCTCCGATGAAAGGAATCATGCGTTTTGGCAAGAAAGGAAAATTAAGTCCGTGTTATGTAGGCCCGTTTGAGATTCTAGAAAGGATTGGTGCAGTTGCATATCGATTAGCTCTCCCACCTGATTTCTCTAAGGTTCATCCGGTATTCCATATATCGATGCTTAGGAAATACATTCATGATGCTTCCCATGTCTTGCAACCTCAAACTATACAAGTTAGAGATGATCTGACCTATGAAGAGCAACCCATTGGCATTTTAGACAACCAAGTTCGGAAGCTGCGTTCTAAAGAAATTCCTTTAGTTAAAGTTCTTTGGCAAAATCACTCAAGTAGTGAGGCCACTTGGGAGACTGAATCCGAGATGCGAGTTAGATACCCTCATTTATTCAATATGTCAGGTTAGTGTCCTTATAATCTAACACAATAATCTCGAAAATAGCACCAATATAGGCTTAACGTTTACAACATAATATCAATTTAGGCTTAACGTTTATAATATAGCATCAATTTAGGCCTCATGTACAAAATAGCACCAATATAGGTCTAACGTTTACAAAATTAAGTCAAAATTTACGTAAATTACGTCTAAAAATAGAAGATTTAAGTAACTTTCAAAGATTTTACGCAAAACTAAATTCTTCACAAAGTTAATATTTTTTATAAAAATATAGCTTTACGTAAATTAAGTCTAACTTTACGTAAATTATGTCTAAGAATACAAAATTTACGTAAAGTTGAAAGGTTTTACGTAAAACTCAATTTTTTTGGAAGTTACTGATTTTTTTTTCTAAAATTACAAATTTACATAAATTATGTATAAAAATATAAGATTTACGTAAAATTCAAAAGTTTTATGTAAAACTAGATTTTTCGCAAAATTAAAATAAAACTTTACTTAAATTAAGTCAAATTTTACGTAAATTATGTCTAAAAATAGAAGATTTGCATAAAGATCAAAAGTTTTATGTAAAACTCAATTTTTTCGCAATGTTAATGATTAAAAAAAAATACAATTTTAAATAAATTAAGTTAAACTTTACGTTAATTTTGTCTAAAAATAAAAATTTTATGTAAAGTTTAAAGGTTTTACGTAAATTTGATTTTTTACAAAATTACTAATTTGTATTTAAAAAATAGAACTTTATGTAAATTAAATTTAATTTTATATAAAAAAAGTTATCAAGATTGAGAAACAAGAAATTCAGGGAGATTAGAAGAAAAAAAATGTTATAAAATGGTGATTAGAAAAATATAATAATGAAGGAGAGTAAGGTTGAAAGAATTTCCAGAAAAAATAAAAAGTATAGCAGGTGTTAATTAGAAATCAATCTCTAACAAGGAGTTTAAGTAGCCGGTAAAATGAATTTAATAATTTAATGATGAGATTCTAATATTTTTGAGATCAAACGGTGTAAAACACAAAGTAACTTTACTTTGTTTTGTGACCAAGTAACAGTTGCCAACACCTCCACACATATATAAGAAAGGTTCCAAACAACTGAACCATTTGTTCAACAAATAATCACTTACACAATTTAATCAGTACAATCAACAACCTCATCGCCTTGATCTTGATTTATACAAACTAAAGCACCAGCCCCACAAACTATATCAGCAGCCCTACAAACAAGAAAAAACATTAATTAATCCACAAATATTAATTGAGTTGTTCCAAAACAAAAAACAGGAATTATTCAAACATAATAAATTACATTTGAGATGAAACAGCTTCATCAGATAAGGACTGGCTTAACAACTCAAATTGAGGAGCAGAATTCATCTTTATTTTCAACCTCAGTCCTTCAGATGACTCTACTTTCCCTCTAACTTTCTTCACTACTCCTCTCTTCTTCTTCTTCTTCTTCTTCTTCTTCTTCTTCTTCTCATTCTCTGCTCCTCCCCTCTCTTTTTCAAAACCTTCAACTCTCTTTCTCTGTACCTGCTTGTTGTATTCTTCATTAACAACATTATATTCTTCCCAAAAACCAGGAAGATTAAAAAAATCATTATCCTCATCAGATTCTTTAAATAATTTTCCCGAATGCTGACTTGCTAGCATTCGCTCGGAACGCTGGCTCATCCTCTCTTCCTTGCTGACTCTGTACTTCGTAAAAATGTTCTCAACAAATGTATTCATTCGTACAGGTAAGTCATTCTCCTCAAACATATTTTCTGCTTCATCCACCAACATAAACATCTCAGTTACAATATTAGATAATTACTTAGCCACTGATTTAAACCTGCCCGTGAATTCCTGCATTTATAAAATTTAAAAAAATGATATTATTTGTTAAATATCAACATTTGGATTGAAGGGAGCTAATTATATCTACAAAGACTTTCTACACAACATAGTTAACATTCTCGAGTTAATTGTAAATAAAAAAAGAAAAACCAAAATAACCACAAAATAGGAAATATGAACATAGGTAATAGATGAAGTATGGAATAGATGTGGCTGTTTTCCATTAAGAGCATGGAAAACAATTCAGATGAGAAGCTTATAACAGTTACAAAACTGAAAATAGAACTTCGCACGAAATTTGATAATATAATTAATCCATAGAAATTTCAACATCTTTCCTCATGATTACCAAGCTAGGTCATATAATCCCAAAAATTTGATTACTAGTGAATCTTATTGATTCACAATTATCAGCTACTATGAATTTTTCCATCAAAATGAAGACAAAAAACCCAATACCGTCTGTAGTTCAGATCTACAGCATACCCCAAAGGGAAAAGTCAACACATTATGATATTTAGCTCCAGCAAAACCTTAATTCGAAAAAAAAGAATTGCTCTCAAACTTATTTCGGGAAAAAGGAAAGAAACAACTTACTGCATAATAGAGAGCAATAATTACCATGTTGTTATGGTCTGAGCAAGCCTCCCTTCTTCAAGCTCAAAGTCGTCCATCTCTCTCCCACCTCCAAAACCTGATGCTGGATCCTTTCTCGCATCTCTCCTCCTCAAAGAAATCACGAAACAAAAATAATAATAGCCATATCATCAACTTCCATTAAAATAGTGTAATAACCCTATTTTGAGAAAATTATATATTTAATTTAATTATTTTTATCATATTAAAAATACTAAATTTTATGTTTTACAGCTAAGGGGTTTACTTTTACCAAATAAACCCTTGCTAAAAGGCAAAGTGAAAAAAAAGGGTTTCTTCTTCTAATTGTTTCAAACAGCCGCCAATGGCTTTCTTCAAGGTTCTCTAAAACTGCTCTATCAAATTTGGAACCATCAAACTTTTATAATAATTTCCTCTTCTCAAGGTTGTTCCATCATTGTCAGGTAACTTTATATATATATTTTTATAAAAAAAACTTGTTCTCTGCCTTTCCAAATCGTAGTCCTATTCGAATTCATTGTGTTTTACAAATAAAATATACTATTGTTAATTTCATATTGGAAAAGTGAGCATAGCACAATCTATTGATTTAACTTTCTCTGGAACTTCATTTTTTTTTGTCCATGATTTCAATTGCCAATTTATTATTATATAATAGTACAACTTACCTTCCTCTGGAACTTCATTTTTTTGTCCATGAATTGATAAGACTATCCCATCCTATCTACCTACCTTTCTACCTTTGCTATTATAATATATTATTATATAATAAAAACTTTTCCAAACCTTTGACCCATTTAATCTCTTTTTTTTACATGGAAATAAAAGCTTTGGATTAAGGCACAGTAAATCCGTTTTCTCTTTTTTTTTTCTTTCCACAAACAAAGGTTTAATAATTTTAGCAATATCTTCACATAAGTAGTTTTAAAAATGGTTTAGTTTAATTGATTTCTGAAGGTTTATTGCTTGCTCCCCTAATATATTAATTGTCCCCATTAGTTTAGATATGATTAAGCTTAGTTAATTCATTTTTCCCTTTTATTGAACCAATAGGAAATTCTGATATCCCTTCAGTTGATTGAGAGATGAGCTTTTCGGTGCTTGCTTCCGTTTAAATTCCAGGTGAGTGGTAATTATAGTACATGATCCTATTTGATTGAAATATTAGATTGAAAAACTGTTTATCAAAAATTAGCGTTTGACAATATATTTTCGTTCCTAAAAACGTATAGCTTAAACCTTGTGTTTACTAAATATCCTTAGTATTAGAGCGTATATTCTGGAACAGGCCTTTATATTGATTTGTTTTATTATCAGATACAATGGATTTATTAAAAATTTGATTTGATATGATTTGTAGTTTCTGATACGCGATTTATCGCAGTTATTACCTTTGTTTAGAAATCTGATAATTCGTTCAATCAGTTATGATTTTCTAAATTATATATGTATACTATATGTTTTCAAACTGGTACAAGTGCTCAGTATATCTGTATCTGTTATCTGGCCTCTCACCGATCTTCATAACATTAGGTCCTTGCATTTGTCTTTGAGTCAGGTGTCAGTTGTCAGTTTGTCGTCAGTTGTGTCATCATTAGAAACATGCATAAGATCGGTGAAGGCGATTGTCTGTTATCTGTATCTGTTATTGGTAGCGCTTACCATTTTTCTGGCCCTGGTGGTGTGCAGTATCACCACTCTGTTACATTGTACCATGTGTTTTAAAGCTTTTGTCTTATTTCCTGATTATACTAATATTTGCTATTTTGAAAGGTTTCAGAGTTATGTTTGACAATTGATTGTCAGCATTTGAAATTGATTATCTTATATTGCCCCTTTAGTTTAACTGATTTTGAAATACTATATTTTGAACTATATTCGTCATGATTTAAAAGTATCAGCTTGCCTGCCTGTTCCCTTTCTGTTGTGTGCTGTAGCTACTACTCACTGAGGTTTTCGCTCGTATAGACAAAAATCTCATACCACGTTGAATCTTTCTTTTTCAGATTAAGGTCCCTGTTCGTAAGGTAACCCTTGGATTGATGTTGAAGGAGATTGCCTAATAAATTAGCTTTATATTATCTTTGGAGAATTTTGATGATTGAGGTTTAGACTTGCACATTTGATTCTTTTAAGGTTTATTCATGTAATTGAGACGAGTTTGATATTCTGTTAGTAAATTTTGGAATTTCTATTAGTTCAGAATTAAGGCTAGCATAGATTAAAGTTAATTTAATTTATGTACCGGTCATGGCCTGGGTTGGGTCGTGACAAAGGTGGTATCAGAGCCTAGGTTTAGGTTCTTATAGACTTACTGTGTAGGATTCACGTGTTCTGTTCGTATCCCTTATCTTGCATATCTATCTGGGTCTTCTTATTTACTCATTTCAATACCTCATTTGCTAAAGTGTCTAACTCTGCTGCATGGATAGGTAATCATGCCTCCTAAAGGAAGAAAAAGAGGCAAGAATACGGTTAATGTTAGTACTAGGAGTAGGGTGACCGTTGAGAATTCATCCCAACTTGATGGGGGAGCTTCACACCCTATTGGAGGACCAGCTCCAGCATCTGAACCAATTTTGCAACCAGTTGGAGGGTCATCTTAGCCGACGCGTACAGCTTCAACCTCTCAGCCTACTTAAATATCTAACACTGATTTGGCTGCTGGATTGCAAGGGGTCTTTCAAGCAGTTGAAAGGCTAACAAATGTGGTAGGTGAAAACAGACAACCAAGAACTACATGATCTGCTATACCTAATGATAGAGCTTAATTACAGGATCTCAGTGACTTCTTGAGGTTACAACCTCCAAAGTTTTCTGGTGAGGATTCTGTAACAGATCCTATGGATTTTCTAGATGCTATGGACAGATGTTATGAGGTCTTGGGATGCACCAGTGCTAGGATGGTATTGTTAGCAGGGAATCAGTTACAAGGAGTGGCGCGTAGTTGATATCTTTCCAAGAGAGGGAATGGACTTGATAACGCTTTCCTTTGGCCACAGTTCCGTGATTCTTTCTTAGAGAGGTTCCTTCCTCCCAGTGTTAAGGAAGCTAAAGCTTTAGAGTTTGAAGTGTTGAACCAGGGTGGTATGACTGTGAGTGAATATGAAATGAAATTCACTCGACTTGCTCGTTTCGGTGAGCATCTTATTCCAACTAAGGAGAGGAAGGCAATGAGGTTTGAGAGGGGACTTCGGGATAGACTGTTAGACCGAATTGCTCCTTTACGATTGTCTAGCTTTGAGGAAGTGGTGGATCGATCCATGCAGATGGAGATGTTTGATGATCAGCGTAGGGCTCGTGATCAGAACAAACGTGCTCGATATGACAGCCAGAGTGGTCAGCATAGTAGGGGAAGTAACTATTCAGTATCTCATGGGTCCCATTCCTTACCTGGTCAAGGAGGGCAATACTCCAAGAATAATCAGAGATATGGTCAGAGAGCTCAGCCCACTGGTACTCAGAATAGTCAAAGTTCCTCTAGATCGTCATTCCCTACTTGTCAGCTTTGCGGTAAATTCCATGGTAACTCTCCATGCCATCGAGCAACTGGGGCTTGTTTTGGTTGTGGTCAGGTGGGACATAGAAGAAAAGATTGCCCAAGCAGTAACACAACACTAGCTGTGGGTCAGGATACAGTTTCTACTCCTTTTGTTGGTACTCAGCCCTCTTCTCAGTATGGTGGTAGAGGCCAGAGTTCAGGAGGTCGAGGGCAGGGTGGTCGAGGTCCCAACTCAGCTCCTAATCATGCAACAGCAGGTTGAGGTCAGTCTAGAGCCTTTGCTCTGACACAACAGGATGCTCAGGCATCTAATGCAGTGGTGACAGGTACCATTTCTGTATGTTCATTTGATGCTAGAGTTTTGATTGATCCTGGTGCTACACATTCCTTTGTTTCTCCTTATTTTTCTATGAAATTTGGTGTACCACCCACTATGTTAGATTGTCCTTTATCTGTGGCAACACCTATAGGAGATGTCCTTGACATAAATCTAGCTTTTAAGAATTGCTTAGTAAAAGTAGGGGAAAGGGAACTCTTAGCTGATCTTGTATTACTTGAAATGTTAGATTTTGATGTGCTTTTGGGAATGGATTGGTTAGCCTCATATCATGCCTCTTTAAACTGTTATAGCAAGTTAGTAACCTTTAAAATTCCTAGGGAGATAGAATTCCAATTTCAAGGAGATCGTAGCATGGCTCCTCATAGTCTTATTTCTGCTATTGCTGCAAGAAGATTGTTGTATAAGAACTGTGAAGGGTTTCTAGCTTATGTTAAGGATGCTCAAACAAAAGGTGTTGATTTGGAGAATGTTGATGTGGTGAATGAGTTTGCTGATGTTTTTCCTGAAGATTTGGCAGGTTTGCCACCTGAGAGAGTAATCGATTTCTATGTTGACTTAGCACCCGAAACAAGACCCATATCTATGCCTCCTTACCGAATGGCTCCCGCTGAACTAAAGGAGTTGAAGGAACAACTGCAAGACTTGCTTGACAAAGGGTTCATCCGCCCTAGTGTCTCTCCTTGGGGTGCTCCTGTGTTGTTTATGAAGAAGAAGGATGGATCAATGAGGTTGTGCAATGATTATCGACAGTTGAACAAGGTCACAATACGTAACAAATACCCTCTTCCTCGAATCGATGATCTATTTGATCAGCTCCAGGGTGCAAAGTACTTCTCTAAGATCGATCTGAGGTCCGGCTATCATCAGTTGAGGGTTAAAAATGTTGACATACCTAAGACAGCTTTCAGGACTAGGTATGGTCACTATGAATTTCTGGTGATGCCTTTTGGTCTCACTAATGCTCCTACAACTTTTATGGATCTAATGAATAAGGTGTTTAAGCCCTTCCTTGATCGTTTTGTGATAGTATTCATAGATGACATTATGGTGTATTCTAAAAGTAAAGAAGAACATGAGCAGCATCTGAGGCTTGTTCTTCAGACCCTAAGAGAGAACCAGTTGTATGCCAAATTCTCAAAATGTGAATTCTGGTTGGATAGTGTCGCATTTTTAGGGCATGTGGTATCCAAAGATGGGGTGAGCGTTGATCCGAAGAAGGTTGATGTTATTCTTCATTGGCCAAGGCCTAGTTCAGTGTCGGAGATTCGGAGTTTTCTTGGGTTAGCGGGTTACTATCGACGTTTTACGCAAGACTTTTCTCGAATAGCTTCTCCTTTAACCAAGTTAACCCAGAAGAATGTGAAGTTTCAGTGGTCAGAAGCGTGTGAGAAGAGCTTTGAAGAATTGAAAGTTCGTTTAACTTCAGCACCAGTGTTAGCTCTTCCATCTGGATCGGGGGGCTACACAGTGTTTGTGATGCTTCAAGGGTTGGTCTGGGTTGTGTATTGATGCAACATGGTCATGTGATTGCATATGCTTCTCGCCAATTAAAGCAGCACGAAAAGAATTATCCAACTCATGATTTAGAAATGGCAGCAGTGATCTTTGCCCTAAAGATATGGAGACATTACTTGTATGGGGAGACATGTGAGATTTTCACTGACCATAAAAGTCTCAAATACATCTTTTATCAGCGTGATTTGAATTTGAGGCAGAGAAGATGGGTGGAGTATCTCAAGGATTATGATTGCACAATTCAATACCATCCAGGGAAAGCAAACGTTGTAGCAGATGCTTTAAGTAGGAAATCTCTAGGTAGCTTAGCTCATCTTTCCGTAGTGAGGAGACCTTTAATTAGTGACATTCATGAATTGATTGATCAAGGAGTAAAAATTGAGGCAACTTCTGAAGCGTTAGTAGCTCATTTTCGTGTTAGACCTATTCTATTAGATAGAATCAAGGTAGCCCAACAAGAAGATCCTCAATTGTGTAAAGTTAGGGATGGTGTTTGTCAGGGTAAGGTTCAGGAATTCGTGATTGGTGATGATGGAGTTCTTCGTTATGGGACTAGACTGTGTGTTCCTGATGTTGATGATTTAAAAAGGGAAATTTTGGAGGAAGCACACTGTTCAGCTTATACAGTTCATCCTGGTTCCACTAAGATGTATAGAGATTTAAGGGAGTTATACTGGTGGAGTGGAATAAAGAGAGATGTTGCAGACTTTGTTGCTAAATGCCTTACTTGTCAACAAGTCAAGGCAGAACATCAGAGACCGTCTGGGTTGCTCCAACCACTACCCATTCCTGAGTGGAAGTGGGAGAATATTGCTATGGACTTCGTGGTAGGATTGCCTCGCACTAGAGGAGGGTACGATTCCATTTGGGTGATAGTCGACCGTTTAACTAAGTCTGCTCATTTTCTTCATGTGAAGATAACTTATGATTTCTCTAAGCTTGCTCAGTTATACATTGATGAGATTGTTAGACTTCATGGAGTCCCAGTCTCTATTGTGTCGGATCGTGGTGCTCAATTCACTTCTCGATTCTGGAAGAAATTTCAAGAAGCACTTGGTACAAAACTTCAGTTTAGCACCGCTTTTCATCCTCAGACGGACGGTCAGTCAGAGAGGACTATTCAGACTTTAAAGGATATGCTTCGAGCTTGTATTTTTTATTTTGGCCAAAATTGGGATCATCATTTGCCTTTGGTAGTGTTTGCTTATAACAACAGCTATCAAGCTACCATAGAGATGGCACCTTATGAAGCTTTGTATGGTCGTAAGTGTCGGTCGCCGATTTGTTGGGATGAGGTTGGAGAAAGGAGACTCACTAGACCCGAGTTGATACAGTTGACTTCAGACAAAGTTCGTATTGTTTAAGGAAACCGGATTTTTTGTTTTTTATTTCCTTTCCTACCAAAAAAAAATTAATATAAACTCTAAATTGTTTAAGGAAACCCATTAATACTAACCATAATTGTACTTATAAACTCTAATAATGTTATGAAAATGTATATAGCTTTGTTAAGAGTTTAGTAATTAATTTATACAATATTGTTAAATGTAATGTATTTATTAATATAAACTGTAAATTATTCGGAGATCTCTTAATATTTTTAGAATTATGCTTATAAACTCTAATAATTTTATAAATGTACATAGCTTTGTTAAGAATTTAATAGTTAAATTAAACAATATTGTTAAATGTAATTATTATATAAACCTTAACTTGTTAGAAAATCTCTTGTATTTTTTAGAATTATTGTTATAAACTCTAAAAATGTATATAGCTATGTTAGAAAAAAATTAGAATTATTTTTATAAACTGTAATAATGCTTACTTATAAGTTTTTTAGAATTATTCTTATAAACACTAACTTGTTAGGAAATTCTCTTAAATTAGAAACCTAAATATATTTGTATGTATTATTAATGAGATTTTTATGTATATACTTATATAATGAGAATTTGATGGTATAATTTTAAAATTGATGTGGATTGTGATTTATTGTTAATATTATTTTTAATTTTTGCCTATAAACTCTAATAATAGTATATAAATGTTAGTTAAACAAAATTATAGTAACTAATATTTTAAAATTGTATAAAAATATGAGAAATTGGTATACGTAAAGTTATTGATATTTTATGCTTTATATATATATATAATGAGAATTTTATACTATAATTTATCGGTTTTGATATATGCATCCCTTAGGGCTGCATATAAGCATTAAATACAATAGAATATTCTTTTGTATTTTCAAAATTTATATTTAGGCAAAAGCTAACGAGCGCCCCCGGGGCGCTAGATAAGAAAAACAATTGCCATTAATTAATACATTGAAAGAATAAAGAAAATGATATCATTATTGATCATTAATCATTTTTTTACTAATTGATCATTAATCATTTTTTTTGACTAATTAATCATTAATCATTTTTTTTTACTAATTGATCATTAATTACTCTATTTTATTCTCACCATAATATCTCATTCCGTATATTTTCTATTCCCACCATTTCATCTTTCCTTATAAATTTTATAATTTTAATTGAAAGAATAAATAAAATGGTTATTAATTCATTAGAAAAAAGATAATAAATTATAAAAGAATAAATAAACTTGAGTTTCTCATCATCCCATTTCATCTTCCGTCAAGAAAAAAATCTCATTCCCTCCATAATATTTCCCACCATTTCACCTTTCTTTTGCGTTAGCGGGCCCGTTATATTTATTAGGGGAATTTACAAAGAAATTTAAATCTTAAAAACTATCTACACTTTTGTCAATTAGTTATTTCAACTATATCAATCCTAATATTTTGACAGTTATTCCTCCACTGCCACTTCAAAAGAAAAACCATTTAGGAAATTATTCTGACATTTATAGAATAAAAATTACACTTTTTGATATATTAAAAATTAAATTACCAACATTAACAAAACAATAATATTATTATCATATATGATTTTCATGTAAAGAACCCTATTTATTATACATTGAACTTCTAAATACACCAAAATTCATTTAATGCAATCATAAATTCTTTTATATTTTCTATATCTGCATTAATTTTTTATTTTTTATTTTTTGAAAAGATATCTGCATTTATTATTTCAACAGGTTATTTGTAACTGTGTTAGTAACAGAATAAAAGTTACAAATAACATATCGAAATGATAATGTTTAAGTCTGACAGATAAAAGTTACACACAAAAAACTACAAACAACCCGTCAAAATACAATTAACTGCTTTATTTTATCGACGAACTTCTTTGGAATATCTGATGTGATAGTCAAATAACTGTCAAATCAGTAAGTTCAAATTTTTAGTTGTGTAAGGATAAAATCGAACATACTTGACATTGTTAGGAATAAAATTGTACAAATTCATAGTTACGGGTAAATCTGCACTGTTTCAAAAACGTTAGAAGTTCAATGTATAATAAATGCATGTTATTTGTAACTGTATTATTTCGACGAGTTATTTGTAACTTTTATTCTGTTACTAACACAGTTACAAATAATCTGTCGAAATAATAAATGCAGATATCTTTTCAAAAAATAAACAATAAAAAAGTAATACAGATATAGAAAATATAAAAGAATTTATGATTGCATTAAATGAATTTTGATGTATTTAAAAGTTCAATATATAATAAATATACATCTTGAAAATACAAAAGAATATTCTATTATATTTAATGCCTATATGCAGCCCTAAGGGATGCATATATCAAAACCGTTTATAAAAATGATATTTGTTGTGATTTTGTGCAGTTACTAACGTTACATATATTATAAATTTCGGCGCCAGTTGAGGTTAGTTAATTCTATGAAGTAGATATTATAATTTGAATATTTTTGAGTTTATTATTGATATGAAGTACATATTTGAACTGTGAAAATGTGATTGAAGTTGTATTATTGATATGAAGTGTGATATTTGAGAATGAAATTGAAGTAGATATTATAATTTGAAATTTTTTTCAGTTTATTATTGGTATGAAGTTTATATTTCAACTGTGTAACTAGATATTTATTATTTATATATATATATAGGGGTGAGATCCAGTGCGACCAGGGGTCTAGGTGTGGCAATGAGTTTATTGTGTGACATAACAAAACTACATAGTTTTGGCAAGAAAATCCAATAAAAAAACATGCGTCCTTCCTCCCTCAGACAAAAAACGTGCGAATCAAAGATTATTCTTCACCATTCTCGATCGATTTTCTTCTCCTCACCGAAAACTTCGATCGATTTCTACAGATTAATCTCCGATTTCCTTCTCCTCACCATTATCGAACGATTTTCTTCTCCTCACCGTTATTGATCGATTTTCTTCTCCTCTGAATTAACAATCGATTTTCTTCTCCTCACCATTATTTATTCTCGATCGATTTCTGATCTGTATTCACATTAAATATGAAATCCGAACACCAAGACATGGAATCTGAAGACCAGAATCAGTCCAATACGACACAAAGAACATCATCTTCAGGTATTTTGATCGATTTTCTTCTCCTCTGAATTATCGATCGATTTTCTTCTACTCATCATTATTGATCGATTCTGTTGTCGACCATTATTAATAATAGTTGTTCTTAATTCTGTTTACAATAATTATTGATTCTGTTCTTAATTCTTGGAAATATTGAAATCTGTTTACACTAATTATTCCAAAAGATTGTAGTCTGAATTCTAACAAATTGTACCACTTGTTCCATGTAATTATATTATTTGTTCCAACTAAATGTATGATTTGTTCCGAGTGAATGTACCATTTGTTCCGAGCGAATGTACCATTTGTTTTAAGAACATGTTTGTCCTAGTCTCAATTTTCTTACCTGTTTTGTAGATTTGCTTTATAATATTCTGTTCGTAATTCTTGGAAATATTGAAATCTGTTTACACTAATTATTCAAATCGAATTCTAACAAATTTTACCACTTGTTCCATGTAATTATATTATTTGTTCCAACTAAATGTATTGTTTGTTCCAACTAAATGTACCATTTGTTCCGAGTGAATGTACCATTTGTTCCGAGCGAATGTACCATTTGTTTCAAGAACATGTTTGTCCTAATCTCAATTTTCTTACCTGTTTTGTAGATTTGCTTTCACCTAGTCACTCTTGTACTGCAATTGTAACTTACACACCAGAAGTAATTACAAGATTCACTTCTAATCAATGTTTTAAAAACCGGACCGGATATCGAACCGTTGTGACAAAGGGTTCAGGGGTTAATGGGTTCAACCGGTTGACTCGGATTGGTTGAACCGGATGACGTCATAGATTATATATATATATAATAAATTCTAATAAAGTAAATATGACCCAAATATATAAATAATCAACATTACAATAATTTCTAAGCCATATGTATGTACTAAGTAATAAAAAATTTCTATGCCATGATACTGTTTGTTTTTAAATTTTAACCTAAAAAGAAAAAAAAGGCCTAAGCAATAGTAATTGTAATTTGAAACAAGGATATAATTGTAATTTGAAACAAGAATATAGATAGGAGTACAAATTTTGAAACTAGGAAATTTGAAACTACAAGTAGTAATTAATATTAAAAGAATAATAAAAAAAAATAATCTTGGACTGGTAGATATGGCATGTAGGCGTACAAATGAAAAAAAATTCAAAACATATACAATCCCACATCGCTTTTTGGAGAGCACAGCAAAGAGAAGGTCTTCTATAAATAGTGTCGGCGTATTAGAATTTTTTTATAATTTTTTTTACACAAACCGGGGTGAAACCGGTTCACCGGGTTGATCCCGGTTCGCCGGTTTCACCCGGTTTACATGGGGTCACTAGCAGTGACCCCAAAGTACAATAACCGGATCGGATGTCTGGCCGGTTCGCGGTTGAACGGGTTCAACCGTCCGGGCCGATCCGGTTTTTAAAACCATGGTTCTAATGGATCAAAATTATGATTGCCTACTTGTTTAAATGAATTAAAACCTGCTCTTGGAATGACATTTGAGAATTAATAAAGCTCATGAATTCTACAAGTCATAGGCATATGCTGCTGGATTTAATAGTAGGGTATCAACATCAAGAAAGAAACATGGTGTTATAAAAGAACAATTTTTTGTATGCAATAAAGAAGGTTACAAATATCAAAGACAAACAACGACATCCAGTGATAAAAAAAACCCAGAAAAAGGACACTCAGTCGTGTAGGATGCAGTGCTAGAATGATTATCAAACTTTCTGACAAGGGAATCTATGAAGTGACACAATTTAAAGAAGAACATAATCATATTCTTTACACTCCAGGTTGTATACAATATCAAAAAGAGGGCATGAAGATGAAACCTTCTACTAAAAAAGATGGTAGTTAATAATGCAAAGGTAAACCATCTTCTTCATAATAGTTACTGCATTATAAATACTAAAATGTTTAGTTATAGAATATTTATCATTTCATCTAAAAAAAGTGTTCTGATTTGATTAAATAGATGAATGTTCGTCCTCTGAAAACTTATAGACAAGCAAAGGAACTTTATGGAGGATATAAAAATATTGGTGCATCGAAGATAGATTTTAAGAATTTCCAGAGAGACCTGAAAGCCTATATTAAGGATTCAGATGCATAAATGTTCGTAGATAATTTTGAGAGAAAAAAGGAGCTATGGTGTAACACCCTAGACGTATAATAATTTTTTTTTTACTAAAACTATTCGTTAGATAAAAGCATATATTAACAACCTATACTCGTAGGTATATCAAACATATACACGTTAATATACACACACACACACACATACATATATATATATATATATATCTTTATACATACAGTCTACAAACTTGTATAGTCCAAAAGTTTACTTATACTACATGCTTGTGAGGAGAGGAGATAGAATGAGATGGAATCCAGCAGACCGACCTTTCATCCATGCTATCTACAATATCTGAACTTTCTAGAAACTCTTATTCGTCTACTTCATCAACCAACTGAAAAATTTAGCGATTTATATGAGTCGCCACTCAGTGAATATAAACAATCAATGAATTATAAATCACATACACATGCACACGTACAAATTCATGCATATGCAAATGCTAAGCCTTTTTATTAATTTTGTTGTGACACCACCAGCTAGACACTTGCCGGGATCAAGTAGCAGGTAAACGGTAACACATGTATTGCTGTGCAGCCTTGTAATTTCATAATTCGACCTTTCGGCCCATGTAATCAAGTAGTCCATGTAAATGACCATATAGGCCCAAGTAGTTCATATATCTGACCATATAGGTCCAAGTAGTCCATATAATCAAGTAGTCATAAGTGTCTAGACTGGTACACCACAACGCCATTTACGTTTTATGCAACATGTGCACATACTTTGCATTTAAGTCATTCCATCACAAGTAATTAAATCAAGTATCAATTCACATCAAACATAGTAAGAAAATTCACAATATCACAAAATATCAATTAATATCAACATTTCAATCACAACTTCAAAAGCCAAAATATTCATATCATGTTTATACTCACAACTAAGCCGCTAGCTTCCTTAACGGCGACTTGTACCTTCCTCCGGAATATCTTCAAAGTTTTGAGTACCTTTCTCTTCTTCTACCACTTCATCTTCATCTTCTTCTCTTTTCTTCACTTTCTCTCTCTTAAAAGTGTTTCTCTCTCTCAATTTTCTGGAGAATTCCAGATTAGAATGGATTAAATAAACCTTCCACAAGGTTATCTTATGGGTTTGAGTAAAACCCCACATCTATCCCTACACTCCCCACTATCTTATTATTATTATTATTATTATTATTAGATCTGAAATTATATTTATTATTTAAATTATAAATTTAGCAAATTACACTTTAGTCCTTATACTTTTAAGATTATTCAATTTAGTCCCTATACTTTTAAGACACACTTAAACATCTATTTCATATACTTTCACTTATCATAATATTAGTATCTACATAAATTATCATGTATTCAATGACATTAATGACATGTAAAAATGCAAATATTATTTTCTAATGTACCCTAATAAGGTCATGTAATGCATATGCCTATATGAAATGAAATGCACCAAATTGAGATGTTACATATGGAGTGCCTTATTTTTCGAATTTGAAGTAGATGAAGACAACAGACTATGTAGAGCTTTATGGGCAGACCCTGAATGTATCAAAAACTACACTCTTATAATAATCTTTGACATAAAATTATTGTTTTCTTCCCTTCATATGCTGTTGTTCCAACAGAAAACTTATGTTGTTCCAACACAATAGTCATGTTGTTCCAATAGAAAACTTATTTTTATACTACACTGAACAGGTATAATATGATATTTGGGCCATTTACTGGGGTTGACAACCACAAAAAATGTATTACATTTGCGGTTTGTTTCGTGGCTAATGAAGATATTGCATCATTTGAGTGGGTGTTTAAAACGTTTCTCAAAGCCATGGACAACAATGAGCCAACATGCTTGATAATAGACCAAGATCCAACAATGATAGTTGCAATAAAAAAATGTTTTCCAAAAAACAGAACACGGATTTTGCATGTGGCACATTATGAAGAAGATATCAGACAAAATAGGTACGAAAGATCATTCTATGCCCTTTATTTTCTATAATACCATTCAATACTTAAAATGTTCCAACAGAGTACATGTGTTGTTCCATACGCATACATAAATTGTTCCATAAGTTCAATTTCTTCTAAACTCTTTTGTTACTAATACAGGACGACAAATAATGCAAGAAACAAATTTTATCGCAAAGACAAATTCATGTATGTGGAGTGTCGAATTGGAACCAGAAGAGTTTGAGCCAAAATGGATGGAAATTATGTTGGAATTCAATTTAGAAGAACATGGATGGCTGAAACACATGTATGATATCAGATCAATATGGATACCTGCTTATTTCAGAGACTCATTCCTAGCGGGCTTAATAAGAACAACCCCAAGGTCAGAAAGTGAAAATCACTTCTTCACTTCTTTCACAAAAAGTCATTTAACTCTTGTTGAGTTCCTTCTCTAGTTTGAGGGTGAAATGGAAGCACAAAGACATGCACAAGGTAAAAATGACAGTGATTCCAAACACTCAAAACCTGTGTGTGAAACACCAATTCCTATTGAAAAGCATGGATCAGAAGTATTTACAACAACAATTTTTTTATGAATTTAAAAAACAAGTGCTTGATGCTTCCTTTAACTATGGAGTTGATGATATACAGAAATACAATGAAAAATGCAGAATCATTGTCAAGGAAAAAAGTAAAACAACAACATATCAGGTTGTTTATAATACAAACAACAGTGACACAACATGTTCATGCGAGATGTTCAATAGAGGAGGAATTCCTTGTAGACATATGGTGTTCGTGTGGAAGGATAGAATGTTGGACAGAATTCCTCATCAGTATGTTCTGAACAAATGGAAAATCTTGCCAGAGATAACATTGCAGAATAATGTTATAGAAGAATGTGCTCGAACAATGGATAGGAAAATAATATTGAATAACTTGTGGTTTGAGATTCACATGTCTGTGTGTTTGGCTGAAGGTGATGAAGAGGACCGCACTAATCTTCAAGAAACATTAAAGCATTGAGGACAGATTTGGAAGCAAAGAAGAGAAAGAACAACGTCAACAATTCTAGTAAAATACAAGACATAGAGATGTTGGTTGGAACAAGTCGGCCCTCTGAAGTTGTAATCAAAGAACCTAAAGTTTCAAAAAACAAAGGAACTGGGATTCATATTACAAACAGTGAGAAAAGATTGAAGGGAGAAAAAGAGAAAGCAATTGAACAAACACAGAAAAAGCAAAGGATGTGCAAATGTTGTAATCAATTGTGCCACCATGATATTAGAAACTGCCCAAAAAACGAAAGGAATAATGTAAGTTTACCAGCTTGGAACAACTTGTATTCTCATTTGGAACAACTCATCATGAAAAAGAGTAATATGTAATTAAAAATTTGTGTCATCACGTAATCATGAAAAAAAGAAATATATAATTAAAGTAGAAATTCATAACAACCGATGTTAATAATTAAAAAAACAAAATACATAATTAAAAAAATTAACAGAACCAGGACCTAAAACATCATTGTTGTATTGTCTATTTTTTTTCTTCAGTTTTTTCTTCTCTTCCTTCAGTTCCTCCTTCAGATCCTCTTTCTGTTCTTCTGCTTTCTCAATGTAAGATACCATTGAGTCACAGAAGAAAAACACGAATGCCTTCATTCTGTTCACTTTCCTTATCATCTCATCAGCATCCCTCTCGTGAAAAGCATCATGCATGTCTTGAATTACTTGAAGAAACTTGGAAGGAGTTTTCAGTTGTGGCTGTGGCGGTGGTTGTTCTGGTGGAGAAGGAGATCTCTTTCTCTTCCCTGAACTTGAACTACTTCCTAACATTTTTTCTGAAAGTACAAACAAGAGAGAAAAGAATAATATTTATAGAAGACATGCTATACACAACACGCATAAATAATCAGTTATTGGGAATCTCAACAGTTTTAAATGATTGAACCTCTTCATCTTCTATTTTTTATTATATCGAACACACACACCTTTCCATTCCAATAAATATTTATTGGGAATTTCAGCAGTCTTAAATTATTAAGTCTCTTTAAATTCTATTTTTTCATCAGTCTTAAGTTATTGAGTCTCTTTAATTCAAATTCTATTTTTTTTTAATGTACACTAAAGTAAATCTATATTCATTTTCTCAACAATGACAACTTTAATGATACATATAGCATGCATTATTTATATTCAAATAGTGATTAATATTTCATTTGATTTTCTATTTTATAGGATGAAGCCTCAAAACTTTTTTTATGGAAAGGTTGGGACGAGTGTATTTGATCCACGGACATCCCAGCCAGGCTGGCACCCCAAGGACAAAACACACAAACCCAAAACTATATATAAAAAATGAAAGAATGTTTTACATCAAAATTAAAGAGAGGGGGGAGGAGAAGAAAGAATAAAAAGTGCTAAGAAAAATGATAATTTACAACCGAAGCAATATCATCAAGAACAAATCTCTGATAGAAATCGGGAGCCGAATGCCACCATAGGCTGCAATTCGCTGTTACTGCATGACGAGCAAGCGCGTCAGCAGTCCTATTTCCCTCCCTGAAGATGTGGGAAATTTTGATTTCCATTCCCGAGCACTGATGGAGACAATTCAACCATTGTTGGTGGATCGACTAGGGGACCTGATCAGACCTGTTGCGCATAAGCTGAACCACGAGCGCCGAATCAGACTCGACCCAAAGATGAAACCAACCGCGCATCCTGGCAATATCAACTGCATAAATAACCGCCTGTATTTCCACGTAATGTGCAGGAGTAGACCCCAACGGGATGGCGAAACAGCCTTTTGGGAAGCCTCTAAAATTTCGAAAAATTCCTCCTGAACCAGCAGCAATCGGCGAACCACTCGCGGAGCCATCTGTGTTTACCTTCGTCCAATTCGGAGGCGGGGGAAGCCAATGAACAACAATGATGTTAGGGGCAGGCGGAGGCCGGGGCCGGATATGATGGTATCGAAGCACCTGAGCATCATAAGCACTAGAGCAATGCCCCAAATACAGAAAACCAGATTCACGAATGTGGCAGGTCAGCTTAATGACAGATCTTTGGATTGAAGGCAGCTTAGACTCAAAGCATGTTAAGTATCTCGTTCTCCAGATTAACCAGAAACAACTGATCGCAACCGCTTGCCATAGGCGGTAAACCTGTTTGCCAAATTTCATATGCATGAGCTGATTAAAAAAGGAGCTAGTATTACCCGTGAGGTCTAGTATGACGCCAAAGACGAAACTGAGATGATGCCAAAGTGCAGTAACGAAGTGGCATGAGGCAAACAGGTGCGTTGTGGTCTCTGCATTTTCCAGACAAAGATAACAGAAAGAGGCGAGCATGAATCCCCGGGCCTGCAAATTCTCATGGTTTGGTAGGTGGTTGTTTAACACCCTCCAGTAGAGAAGCGATCTTGACGGAGGGATATGAGCTCCCCAAATAAATTTGTGTGAGTCAGAAGCTGGAGTATGTGATTGCAGTGACTCGGAGAAAGTCCCAGATTCAGCAGGTTCCCAAATACAAAGGTCAAAATCATCCATACCTCTTTTTATACGTCTGATATTGTCTTGGACGTGATCCGGAAAGATGTCCAAGTTTATCCCATCATCACCGTCGAGATAGTTTTCCACACTGCTGACCAGAAATTTTCGACTAGCCCTTGGGAGGTGAAGTTGATCCGCAATAACTGGTTTAATCCATGGCCCCAACCAAAAATTCATATGTGATACTTTCCCAATCCACCACCTAACCCGATATTGAATAACCCCAAACATAGACTTGCAAGAGGTCCAAACCGAGGAAGAACTGATCAATTTTGGACTGCCAGTGCTGTTCAGGAATCGGGCTTGCAGAAGCGTGGAAATGAAGGACCTTCCCTGAATGAGCTCCCATGCCAACTTTCCGATAAGAGCAGAGTTGAAGTTGTGGAGCTACTTAATACCAAGTCCCCCTGAGGCTATACTCCTGCAGTAAAGACTCCATTTAACAGTTATACTTTTTTTGGATTCAATCGAGCCGGTCCAGAAGAAATTTCTGATACAACGGTTTATTTTCTTCAGCAGTTTCACGAGCCACTTGTAGACTGTAAAGGCATGTACTAGGACACCTGTAAAAGCGGATTTAATTAATGTCAAGCACCCCGCCATTGACAATGTTGAGCCTTTCCAGTTGCTGAATTGAGATATAAATCTATCTGTCATGCCAAGCAGAGAACTGGACTTGGGAGACCCCGTGAATAACGGAACTCCTAAATACTGAAAAGGTATAACCGCTTGCCGAATGCCAAGAATACCTGCTAGCCTAGTGCGTCTTCTGATCGTGACACCATGGCTGAAAAAAACCGAGGACTTGTCCCAATTGACGGTTTGACCAGAAATATCCCCATATAACTGGAAGCAGTTTCTAATGGTCTGCATATTAGCAATAGAAGCTTTCGCAAAAAGTAGCATGTCGTCCGCATAAAGCAGGTGAGAGGGGAAAGCTGCCCCTTTAGTGTAAGCCATTGGAGTAAAGAGACCTTCCAATTCCAATTTATCCAACCATCTCGTGAGAAAGTCCTCCGCAATGCCAAATAGTATTGGGGAGATAGGGTCCCCCTGTCTAACCCATCTAGAGCAATTCAAGAACCCTTTAGATTCTCCATTGATAAGAATAGAGATCCGCGCACAGGAGAGAATGTTCAGAATCCAGTCCCGAAACTTGAGCGAGAAACCAAAAGCTTCCATAACCGTGAGTAGGAAGTTCCAGTCTAGGGTATCAAAAGCTTTTCTGATGTCAATTTTGAGGGCCATATTCCCGCCAAAGCAACTTTTATTTTGTAATAACCTGACCTAGATTATATTATTACTTAACACTCAATTAAAATATTTTATGCATATAGTTTTTTTTGTTTATTTGAGTTAAAGTTTTATTATGTCTTTAAATAATTGATATTTCAAATAGTATATATATATTTTTTTTCTGTCCTTTTAAAATCCTAATTCAATTCCACCGCTACCCCTCTTCGAAACCTACATATATATATATGACTTTAGAGAATTGATTGCTCTCCATTCTTTCATAACAAAATACAAGTAAGTGTTCATGGATTTTAGTTTATTTTATTGTAGGGACATCATCATTACATCTATTAATATTTTGATAATTACCACTTTCAATCTTATCTTTTTCAACCCATTATAATTCTTGTTCCATCTCTTACCCACTAGACTTATAAGTATTTACATATATATTTTTTATATTATTATATATATATATATAATATTTGTTTTACTTTACCAATTCTAAACCTAAACTATTTTCCACTTTCACTTTAAAGAAAAGAAAGAAAAAAAACTGTTTGAAACATAGCCGCCGTCGTCGTCCATCGAGGGTGGGAGTCGAGCACCTGCAGAATTTGATTTTTATTATCTTCCACTCCCTTGCTCTCTCCAATTTTTCTCTGGTAGGTGTTCCTATTTTATGGTTATATAGGAAAATTTAATTAATTGAAACCCTTATGTTGGATTTTGATTTTGGGTTCAATCTGTGTGGTTTCTCCAATAAGAGTTGTAGACATGTCCCAATAACTTCTTCCTCCCTAATTTAATAAGTAAAGATATCCTATAATATTGAATTATTTATTTATTTTTTTATATAAACATATATGTATATCATTTTTTTTTGGATGGTTTTCAAAGTCCATGAAAGAAAAAGCTTCTTTCCATACAAAACCCACCATGTGGAATAGGATAGAAATTGATGTTAATTACCACTTTCTTTTTCTACATTCTTTATTATTGTTATGGTTTGGTTTAAAATATTAAAAGGACTAAGTTTTAATGTTAGTTAGATTAATACTTCCTAATTCAATTTTTCCAGGAAACCCAAAATAGATATGTTTAGCAGTTTAAGTATATTGTTTCGATTCCTTCTCTTTTCTTTCTAAACCAAATATTAACCCCCATTAATTTAGATTGGATACTAATTTTAGATCAATTTAGTAATGTTTTTCCCCACTTGAATTCATAGGATATAACAATATTCCTTCGGACGATTGAGTGGCAAGCTATCGGGATTCTTAGATATATCATTCGTTTGGATATCAGGTGAGTGGTAATTATAGTACATGACGCTATTTGGTTGAATTATCGGACTTGAAACTTGAAGCTGTTTATCAAAAATTGGCATTTGAATATAGATTTTGTTTTATATCGTATATCTTGAACTTTACGTTTACTAAATATCCTTAGTGTTATAGAGCATATATTCTGGGAACAGGCCTTAATAATTGATTTGTTTTATTATCAGTTTCAAAGAAGTTATTAAAAATTGATTTGATATGATCTGTATTTTCTGACACGCGATTCATCGCGGTTATTACCTTTATTTTAGAAATCTGATAATTCGTTCAATCAGTTATGATTTTCTGATTTATATATATATCCTATATGTTTTTTTTCAAACTGGTACAAGTGCTCAGTATATCTGTATCTGTTATCTGGCCTCACACCGATCTTCATAACATTAGGTCTTTGCATCTGTCCTTGAGTCAGGTTGTCAGTTGTTAGTTTGTCGTCAGTTGTGTCAACATTAGAATCATGCATAAGATCGGTGAAGGCAAATATCTGTTATCTGTATCTGTTATTGGTAGCGCGCTTACCATTTATCTGGCCCTGGTGGTGTGCAGTATCACCACTCTGTTACACTGTACCATGTGTTTTAAAGCTTCTGTCTTATTTCTGATTATCCTAATAATTGATATTTTGAAAGGTTTCAGTATTATGTTTCACAATTGATTATCAGCATTTTGAATTGATTATTGTATATTGACCTTTTAGTTTAATTGATTTTGAAATACTATATTTTGAACTATATTTGTCATAATTTAAAAGTAACAGCCTGCCTGCCTGTTCCCTTTCTGTTGTGTGCTATAGCTACTGCTCACTGAGGTTTTCGCTCGTATAGACGAAAATCTCATACCACGTTGAATCTTTCTTTTTCAGATTAAGGTCCCTGTTCGTGAGATAACCCTTGGATTGATGTTGAAGGAGACTGATTAAGAATTTAGCTTTATTTTATTCTTTAGAGAACTTTGATTATTGAGGTTTAGACTTGCACATTTGATTCCTTTAAGGTTTATTGATGTAATTGAGATGAGTTTGATATTCTGCTAATAAACTTTGAAATTTTCAATTGTTCAGAATTAAGGCTAACATAGATTAAAGTTAGTTTAATTTATGCACCGGTCATGGCCTGGGTTGGGTCGTGACAAATGTGGTATCAGAGCCGACTCTCCACGTACGATGTGTGGTTTGGGGATGAACCAGGCGGAAGCTGGTGGGCCTGTAACGACCCGGTCCGGAGTGGGTGGCGCCGGGGTAAGAAGGCCTGAGCAAGGAGCGGTCCTAAGGGATGGCGATGGGGGCAGGAATGAACTGAATCCCACATCGGAAATGGAGAGAGAGTGATTGGGGCTTATTAGTAAGATGAGAATCCAATACATGTAGACGTGTTTTAAAGCCGTGAGGCCCAATGTGTTGGAATTGGTCCAGAGCGGACAATATCTACATGGTATTGGATCAGGGTGTTACAAAAGTAAGGCATTACATCAGAGACCGTCTAGGTTGCTCCAACCATTACCCATTCCTGAGTGGAAGTGGGAGAATATTGCTATGGACTTTGTGGTAGGATTGCCTCGTACTAGGGGAGGGTACGATTCCATTTGGGTGATAGTCGACCGTTTAACTAAGTCAGCTCATTTTCTTCATGTGAAGACAACCTATGATTTCTCTAAGCTTGCTCAGTTATGCATTGATGAGATTGTTAGACTTCATGGAGTTCCAGTCTCTATCGTGTCAGATCGTGGTGCTCAATTTACTTCTCGATTCTGGAAGAAATTTCAAGAAGCGCTAGGCACAAGACTCCAGTTTAGCACCGCTTTTCATCCTCAGACGGACGGACAGTCAGAGAGGACTATTCAGACTCTAGAGGATATGCTTCGAGCTTGTATCTTTGATTTTGGTCAAAATTGGGATCACCATTTACCTTTGGTAGAGTTTGCCTATAACAATAGTTATCAAGCTAGCATTGAGATGGCACCTTATGAAGCTTTATATGGTCGTAAGTGTCGGTCGCCGATTTGTTGGGATGAGGTTGGAGAAAGGAGACTCACTAGACCCGAGTTGATACAGTTGACTTCAGACAAAGTTCGAGTTATCCGTGAGAGACTATTGACAGCTCAAAGTAGGCAAAAGAGTTACGTTGATCCAAGGCGCAAGAATGTAGAATTTCAGATCGGGGATCATGTGTTTTTGAAAGTCTCTCCGATGAAAGGAATCATGCGATTTGGCAAGAAAGGAAAATTGAGTCCGCGTTATGTAGGTCTATTTGAGATTCTTGAAAGGATTGGTGCAGTTGCATATCGGTTAGCTCTTCCACCTGATTTCTCTAAGGTTCACCCTGTATTCCATATATCGATGCTTAGGAAATATATTCCAGATACTTCCCATGTTTTGAAACCTCAAACTATACAAGTTAGAGATGATCTGTCATATGAGTAGCAGCCTATAAGGATATTAGACATTAAAGTTCGGAAGTTGCGTTCAAAAGAGATTCCTTTGGTTAAAGTTCTTTGGCAAAACCATTCTAGTAGTGAAGCCACTTGGGAGATTGAATCTGAAATGCGAATCGAATATCCTCATTTATTCGATATTCCAGGTTAGTGTCCTTGTAATTTAAATTCGGGGACCGAATTTCTCTTAGGGGGGAAGAATGTAATAATCCCAATTTTTATCGGATTTGAAATGAAATACTTAAATTATATATATTTATATATATATTTATATATATAAGTATTTACATATATATTTTTTATATTATTATATATATATATATATAATATTTGTTTTACTTTACCAATTCTAAACCTAAACTATTTTCCACTTTCACTTTAAAGAAAAGAAAGAAGAAAAAAACTGTTTGAAACATAGCCGCCGTCGTCGTCCATCGAGGGTGGGAGTCGAGCACCTGCAGAATTTGATTTTTATTATCTTCCACTCCCTTGCTCTCTCCAATTTTTCTCTGGTAGGTGTTCCTATTTTATGGTTATATAGGAAAATTTAATTAATTGAAACCCTTAAGTTGGATTTTGATTTTGGGTTCAATCTGTGTGGTTTCTCCAATAAGAGTTGTAGACATGTCCCAATAACTTCTTCCTCCCTAATTTAATAAGTAAAGATATCCTATAATATTGAATTATTTTTTTATTTTTTTATATAAACATATATGTATATCATTTTTTTTTGGATGGTTTTCAAAGTCCATGAAAGAAAAAGCTTCTTTCCATACAAAACCCACCATGTGGAATAGGATAGAAATTGATGTTAATTACCACTTTCTTTTTCTACATTCTTTATTATTGTTATGGTTTGGTTTAAAATATTAAAAGGGCTAAGTTTTAATGTTAGTTAGATTAATACTTCTTAATTCAATTTTTCGAGGAAACCCAAAATAGATATGTTTAGCAGTTTAAGTATATTGTTTCGATTCCTTCTCTTTTCTTTCTAAACCAAATATTAACCCCCATTAATTTAGATTGGATCCTAATTTTAGATCAATTTAGTAATGTTTTTCCCCACTTGAATTCATAGGATATAACAATATTCCTTCGGACGATTGAGTGGCAAGCTATCGGGATTCTTCGATATATCATTCGTTTGGATATCAGGTGAGTGGTAATTATAGTACATGATGCTATTTGGTTGAATTATCGGACTTGAAACTTGAAGCTGTTTATAAAAAATTGGCATTTGAATATAGATTTTGTTTTATATCGTATATCTTGAACTTTACGTCTACTAAATATCCTTAGTGTTATAGAGCGTATATTCTGGGAACAGGCCTTAATAATTGATTTGTTTTATTATCAGTTTCAAAGAAGTTATTAAAAATTGATTTGATATGATCTGTATTTTCTGACACGCGATTCATCACGGTTATTACCTTTATTTTAGAAATCTGATAATTCGTTCAATCAGTTATGATTTTCTGATTTATATATATATCCTATATGTTTTTTTCAAACTGGTACAAGTGCTCAGTATATCTGTATCTGTTATGTCAGTTGTTAGTTTGTCGTCAGTTGTGTCAACATTAGAATCATGCATAAGATCGGTGAAGGCAAATATCTGTTATCTGTATCGGTTATTGGTAGCACGCTTACCATTTATCTGGCCCTAGTGGTGTGCAGTATCACCACTCTGTTACACTGTACCATGTGTTTTAATGCTTCTGTCTTATTTCTGATTATCCTAATAATTGATATTTTGAAAGGTTTCAGTATTATGTTTCACAATTGATTATCAGCATTTTGAATTGATTATTGTATATTGACCTTTTAGTTTAATTGATTTTGAAATACTATATTTTGAACTATATTTGTCATAATTTAAAAGTATCAGCCTGCCTGCCTGTTCCCTTTCTGTTGTGTGTTATAGCTACTGCTCACTGAGGTTTTCGCTCGTATAGACGAAAATCTCATACCACGTTGAATCTTTCTTTTTCAGATTAAGGTCCCTGTTCGTGAGATAACGCTTGGATTGATGTTGAAGGAGACTGATTAAGAATTTAGCTTTATTTTATTCTTTAGAGAACTTTGATTATTGAGGTTTAGACTTGCACATTTGATTCCTTTAAGGTTTATTGATGTAATTGAGATGAGTTTGATATTCTGCTAATAAACTTTGAAATTTTCAATTGTTCAGAATTAAGGCTAGCATAGATTAAAGTTAGTTTAATTTATGCGCCGGTCATGGCCTGGGTTGGGTCGTGACATTATCGGACTTGAAACTTGAAGCTGTTTATCAAAAATTGGCATTTGAATATAGATTTTGTTTTATATCGTATATCTTGAACTTTACGTTTACTAAATATCCTTAGTGTTATAGAGCGTATATTCTGGGAACAGGCCTTAATAATTGATTTGTTTTATTATCAGTTTCAAAGAAGTTATTAAAAATTGATTTGATATGATCTGTATTTTCTGACACGCGATTCATCGCGGTTATTACCTTTATTTTAGAAATCTGATAATTCGTTCAATCAGTTATGATTTTCTGATTTATATATATATCCTATATGTTTTTTTCAAACTGGTACAAGTGCTCAGTATATCTGTATCTGTTATCTGGCCTCACACCGATCTTCATAACATTAGGTCTTTGCATCTGTCCTTGAGTTAGGTTGTCAGTTTGTCATCAGTTGTGTCAACATTAGAATCATGCATAAGATCGGTGAAGGCAAATATCTGTTATCTGTATCTGTTATTGGTAGCGCGCTTACCATTTATCTGGCCCTAGTGGTGTGCAGTATCACCACTCTGTTACACTGTACCATGTGTTTTAAAGGTTCTGTCTTATTTTCTGATTATCCTAATATTTGATATTTTGAAAGGTTTCAGTATTATGTTTGACAATTGCTTATCAGCATTTTGAATTGATTATCGTATATTGACCCTTTTAGTTTAATTGATTTTGAAATACTATATTTTGAACTATATTTGTCATAATTTAAAAGTATCAGCATGCCTGCCTGTTCCCTTTCTGTTGTGTGCCATAGCTGCTACTCACTGAGGTTTTCGCTCGTATAGACGAAAATCTCATACCACGTTGAATCTTTCTTTTTCAGATTAAGGTCCTTGTTCGTGAGGTAACCCTTGGATTGATGTTGAAGGAGATTGCCTAATAAATTAGCTTTATATTATCTTTGGAGAATTTTGATTATTGAGGTTTAGACTTGCACATTTGATTCTTTTAAGGTTTATTCATGTAATTGAGACGAGTTTGATATTCTGTTAGTAAATTTTGGAGTTTCTATTAGTTCATAATTAAGGCTAGCATAGATTAAAGTTAATTTAATTTATGCGCCGTTCATGGCCTGGTTTGGGTCGTGACAAAAGTGGTATCAGAGACTTATTGTATAGGATTCACGTGTTCTGTTCGTATCCCTTATCTTGCATATCTATCTGGGTCTTCTTATTTACTCATTTTCAATATCTCATTTGCTAAAGTGTCTAACTCTGCTGCATGGATAGGTAATCATGCCTCCTAAAGGAAGAAAAAGAGGCAAGAATACGGTTAATGTTAGTACTAGGAGTAGGGTGACCGTTGAGAATTCATCCCAACTTGATGGGGGAGCTTCACACCCTATTGGAGGACCAGCTCCAGCATCTGAACCAATTTTGCAACTAGTTGGAGGGTCATCTCAGCCCACGCGTACAACTTCAACCTCTCAGCCTACTCAAATATCTAACACTGATTTGGCTGTTGGGTTGCAAGGGGTCTTTCAAGCAGTTGAAAGGCTAACAAATGTGGTAGGTGAAAACAGACAACCAAGAACTACAGGATCTGCTATACCTAATGATAGAGCTCAATTACAGGATCTCAGTGACTTCTTGAGGTTACAACCTCCAAAGTTTTCGGGTGAGGATTCTGTAACAGATCCTATGGATTTTCTGGATGCTATGGACAGATGTTATGAGGTCTTGGGATGCACTAGTGCTAGGATGGTATTGTTAGCAGGGAATCAGTTACAAGGAGTGGCGCGTAGTTGGTATCTTTCCAATAGAGGGAATGGACTTGATAACGCTTTCCTTTGGCCACAGTTCCGTGATTCTTTCTTAGAGAGGTTCCTTCCTCCTAGTGTTAAGGAAGCTAAAGCTTTAGAGTTTGAAGTGCTGAAACAGGGTGGTGTGACTGTGAGTGAATATGAAATGAAATTCACTCGACTTGCTCGTTTCGGTGAGCATCTTATTCCAACTAAGGAGAGGAAGGCAAGGAGGTTTGAGAGGGGACTTCGGGACAGACTGTTAGACCGAACTGCTCCTTTACGATTGTCTAGCTTTGAGGAAGTGGTGGATCGATCCAGGCAGATGGAGATGTTTGATGATCAGCGTAGGGCTCGTGATCAGAACAAACGTGCCCGATATGACAACCAGAGTGGTCAACATAGTAGGGGAAGTAACTATTCAGTATCTCATGGGTCCCATTCCTTACCTAGTCAAGGAGGGCAATACTCCAAGAATAATCAGAGATATGGTCAGAGAGCTCAGTCCACTGGTACTCAGAATAGTCAAAGTTCCTCTAGATCATCATTCCCTACTTGTCAGCTTTGCGGTAAATTCCATGGTAACTCTCCATGCCATCGAGCAACTGGGGCTTGTTTTGGTTGTGGTCAGGTGGGACATAGAAGAAAAGATTTCCCAAGCAGTAACACAACACTAGCTGTGGGTCAGGATACAGTTTCTACTCCTTTTGTCGATACTCAGCCATCTTCTCAGTATGGTGGTAGAGGCTAGAGTTCAGGAGGTCGAGGTCAGGGTGGTCGAGGTCCCAACTCAGCTCCTAATCATGCAACAGCAGGTCGAGGTCAGTCTAGAGCCTTTGCTCTGACACAGCAGGATGCTCAGGAATCTAATGCAGTGGTGACAGGTACCATTTCTGTATGTTCATTTGATGCTAGAGTTTTGATTGATCCTGGTGCTACACATTCCTTTGTTTCTCCTTGTTTTTCTATGAAATTTGGTGTACCACCCACTATGTTAGATTGTCCGTTATCTGTGGCAACACCTATAGGAGATGTCCTTGACATAAATCTAGCTTTTAAGAATTGCTTAGTAAAAGTAGGGGAAAGGGAACTCTTAGCTGATCTTGTATTACTTGAAATGTTAGATTTTGATGTGCTTTTGGGAATGGATTGGTTAGCCTCATATCATGCCTCTTTAAACTGTTATAGCAAGTTAGTAACTTTCAAAATTCCTGGGGAGATAGAATTTCAATTTCAAGGAGATCGTAGCATGGCTCCTCATAGTCTTATTTCTGCTATTGCTGCAAGAAGATTGTTGTATAAGAACTGTGAAGGCTTTCTAGCTCATGTCAAGGATACTCAAGCAAAGGGTGTCGAGTTGGAGAATGTTGATGTGGTGAATGAGTTTGCTGATGTTTTTCCTGAAGATTTGACAGGTTTGCCACTTGAAAGAGTAATCGATTTCTGTGTTGACTTAGCACCCAAAACAAGACCCATATATATGCCTCCTTACCGAATGGCTCCTGCGGAACTAAAGGAGTTGAAGGAACAATTGCAAGACTTGCTTGACAAGGGGTTCATCCGCCCTAGTGTCTCTCCTTGGGGTGCTCCTGTGTTATTTGTGAAGAAGAAGGATGGATCAATGAGATTGTGCATCGATTATCGACAGTTGAACAAGGTCACAATACGTAACAAATACCCTCTTCCTCGAATTGATGATCTATTTGATCAGCTCCAGGGTGCAAAGTACTTTTCTAAGATCGATCTGAGGTCCGGTTATCATCAGTTGAGGGTTAACAATGTTGACATACCTAAAACAGCTTTCAGGACTAGGTATGGTCACTATGAATTTTTGGTGATGCCTTTTGGTCTCACTAATGCTCCTGCAGCTTTTATGGATCTAATGAATAGGGTGTTTAAGCCCTTCCTTGATCGTTTTGTGATAGTGTTCATAGATGACATTCTGGTGTATTCTAAAAGTAAAGAAGAACATGAGCAGCATCTGAGGCTTGTTCTTCAGACCTTAAGAGAGAACCAGTTGTATGCCAAGTTCTCAAAATGTGAATTCTGGTTGGATAGTGTCGCATTCTTAGGGCACGTAGTATCCAAAGATGGGGTGAGTGTTGATCAGAAGAAGGTTGATGATGTTCTTCATTGGCCAAGGCCTAGTTCAGTGTCGGAGATTCGAAGTTTTCTTGGGTTAGCGGGTCATTATCGACGTTTTGTGCAAGACTTTTCTCGAATAGCTTCTCCTTTAACCAAGTTAACCCAGAAGAATGTGAAGTTTCAGTGGTCAGAAGCGTGTGAGAAGAGCTTTGAAGAATTGAAAGTTCGTTTGACTTCAGCACCAGTGTTAGCTCTTCCATCTGGATCGGGGGGCTACACAGTGTTTTGTGATGCTTCAAGGGTTGGTCTGGGTTGTGTATTGATGCAACATGGTCATGTGATTGCGTATGCTTCTCGCCGATTAAAGCAACATGAACAGAATTATCCAACTCATGATTTGGAAATGGCAGCAGTGATCTTTGCCCTGAAGATATGGAGACATTACTTGTATGGGGAGACATGTGAAATTTTCACTGACCATAAAAGTCTCAAATGCATCTTTGATCAGCGTGATTTAAATTTGAGGCAGAGAAGATGGGTGGAGTTTCTCAAGGATTATGATTGCACAATTCAGTACCATCCAGGGAAAGCAAACGTTGTAGCAGATGCTTTAAGTAGGAAATCTCTGGGTAGCTTAGCTCATCTTTCCGTAGTGAGGAGACCTCTGATTGGTGATATTCATGAATTGATTGATCAAGGAGTAGAATTTGAGGCAACATCTGAAGCGTTGGTAGCTCATTTTCGTGTTAGACCTATTCTATTAGATAGAATCAATGCAGCCCAATAAGAAGATCCTCAATTGTGCAAAGTTAGGGATGATGTTTGTCAGGGTAAGGTTCAGGACTTCGTGATTGGTGATGGTGGAGTTCTTCGTTATGGGACTAGACTGTGTGTTTCTGATGTTGATGATTTAAAAAGGGAAATTTTGGAGGAAGCACACTGTTCAGCTTATACAGTTCATCCTGGTTCCACTAAGATGTATAGAGATTTAAGGGGGTTATACTGGTGGAGTGGAATAAAAAGAGATGTTGTAGACTTTGTTGCTAGATGCCTTACTTGCCAGCAAGTCAAGGCAGAACACCAGAGACCGTCTGGGTTGCTCCAACCGTTACCTATTCCTGAGTGGAAGTGGGAGAATATTGCTATGGACTTCGTGGTAGGATTGCCTCGTACTAGAGGAGGGTACGATTCCATTTGGGTGATAGTCGACCGTTTAACTAAGTCTGCTCATTTTCTTCATGTGAAGATAACTTATGATTTCTCTAAGCTTGCTCAGTTATACATTGATGAGATTGTTAGACTTCATGGAGTTCCAGTCTCTATTATGTCAGATCGTGGTACTCAATTCACTTCTCGGTTTTGGAAGAAATTTCAATAAGCACTTGGTACAAAACTTCAGTTTAGCACAGCGTTTCATCCTCAGACCGACGGTCAGTCAGAGAGGACTATTCAGACTCTAGAGGATATGCTTCGAGCTTGTATCTTTGATTTTGGTCAAAATTGGGATCATCATTTACCTTTGGTAGGGACATCATCATTACATCTATTGTAGGGACATCATCATAACAAAATACAAGTGTTCATGGATTTTAGTTTATTTTATTGTAGGGACATCATCATTACATCTATTAATATTTTGATAATTACCACTTTCAATCTGATCTTTTTCAACCCATTATAATTCTTGTTCCATCTCTTACCCACTAGACTTATTTGTTCACCTGATACAAATAAAACTTTACCAGACCATTACCTTTAGCTTGTTCTCTACACCACTTTCTTATTCCAATATTATATTGCTATATAAACCTATTTATTAACCTTGTTTACTTTTTGTTATAGAATTTTTGGCTCTAATCTAAAACTTTAAGCAAATCCTATGAATTTTATAGATTTTATGTTGTTTTAAGTTTTCTGAGTTTTGGCAAACCTTGTTGTTTTTTTTTTTGTCTAACTTTGTTCATAAACTATTTATAAAATACATATATTCTTTACAATTATATTTTTTTCTGATAATTTATAAAATGTTATATTATAGCCCCCCCCCTAAAATGATAATTATCCCCATTAGTTTAGATTTGATTAAGATTAGTTTACTCATTTACCATTGTTACTGAATCAATAGGAAATTCTGATATTCTTCCCGTTGATTAAGAGACAAGCTATCGGGGTTGGATTTTTGCTTAAATTCCAGGTGAGTGGTAATTATAGTACATGATGCTATTTGGTTGAATTATCGGACTTGAAACTTGAAGCTGTTTATCAAAAATTGGCATTTGAATATAGATTTTGTTTTATATCGTATATCTTGAACTTTACGTTTACTAAATATCCTTAGTGTTATAGAGCGTATATTCTGGGAACAGGCCTTAATAATTGATTTGTTTTATTATCAGTTTCAAAGAAGTTATTAAAAATTGATTTGATATGATCTGTATTTTCTGACACGCGATTCATCGCGGTTATTACCTTTATTTTAGAAATCTGATAATTCGTTCAATCAGTTATGATTTTCTGATTTATATATATATCCTATATGTTTTTTTCAAACTGGTACAAGTGCTCAGTATATCTGTATCTGTTATCTGCCCTCACACCGATCTTCATAACATTAGGTCTTTGCATCTGTCCTTGAGTCAGGTTGTCAGTTGTCAGTTTGTCAGCAGTTGTGTCAACATTAGAATCATGCATAAGATCGGTGAAGGCAAATATCTGTTATCTGTATCTGTTATTGGTAGCGCGCTTACCATTTATCTGGCCCTGGTGGTGTGTAGTATCACCACTCTGTTACACTGTACCATGTGTTTTAAAGGTTCTGTCTTATTTTCTGATTATCCTAATATTTGATATTTTGAAAGGTTTCAGTATTATGTTTGACAATTGCTTATCAGCATTTTGAATTGATTATCGTATATTGACCCTTTTAGTTTAATTGATTTTGAAATACTATATTTTGAACTATATTTGTCATAATTTAAAAGTATCAGCCTGCCTGCCTGTTCCCTTTCTGTTGTGTGTCATAGCTGCTACTCACTGAGGTTTTCGCTCGTATAGACGAAAATCTCATACCACGATGAATCTTTCTTTTCCAGATTAAGGTCCCTGTTCGTGAGGTAACCCTTGGATTGATGTTGAAGGAGATTGCCTAATAAATTAGCTTTATATTATCTTTGGAGAATTTTGATTATTGAGGTTTAGACTTGCACATTTGATTCTTTTAAGGTTTATTCATGTAATTGAGACGAGTTTGATATTCTGTTAGTAAATTTTGGAGTTTCTATTAGTTCAGAATTAAGGCTAGTATAGAGTAAAGTTAATTTAATTTATGCGCCGGTCATGGCCTGGTTTGGGTCGTGACATATTCAGTACATTCACACCTTCAGAAGCTGCAGCAATACAATGATGAATGTTACGGCCTTTGATAAAGCCGAATTGGTTCTTGGAGACAATCCGAGCAGAGATGACAGCCAGCCTGTCAGCCAGAATTTTAGCGACGATTTTGTAGCTGAAATTACTCATGACAATGGGTCTGAAACCCTCAATTCTATTAGCCCCAATGGATTTTGGTAAAAGCGCCATCAAATTGGAATTAAGCCCAGGAAGAATGTTACCGGTTCTAAAAAAGTCATGTACCATGCTACAAACATCAGGACCGATAATATCCCAAAAGGCCTGATAGAAAGAACCCCCAAAGCCATCTGGTCCCGGGGCGCTATCCTTGTCCATGCTGAAAACAGTGCTCCTGATGTCAGCGAAAGAAGGTGCAGCAGACAAGTTTTGGTTCTCCTCATCCGAAACCACACAAGGGATGACAGAGCGAATCATATCCATGTTCACATTAGCCGATGAGCTGGTGAAAAGAGATGATAAGTAGTCAATTGCATGTTGCGAGATTGCTTCTGATTCAAAAGTGAGATTTCCATCCACGATTAGGGACTATAAGCCCGTGTGAGCTTTCCGGATTTTTGTTGCGCGGTGAAAAAACGTTGAGTTTCTATCACCCGCTGCGAGCCATTTATTTCTGCTTTTTTCCCAGAGAAGTAGTTCTTGACGAAACAACTGAAGCTCAAGTTCACCTTGGGCAGTCAATTCCCTGGCATTCGAATTGTCAGGTGAAACCTATTGAGAAATCTCTTGTTGAACAATCACGAGCCTGTCAGAAGCCTTCTTAATATTGTCAAACAGCATTCCAAACACCTCACGGTTCCAAGTACGCAGTACGGGCCAGAGCGTGCGAAGTTTGTGGTGCGGGAGTTGTGCTGGGGGGGAGGGAAATATTGCTCAAACCCCAGTGTCTAGAGATGACCTCTTTTAGGGAAAGGTGAGTCAACCACATAGAGAGGAATTTGATCTGGGGTATGCGTGCAGGACCCTTTTTACATGCGAAGATTAGAGGGATGTGATCTGAGCAATGACGGGCCAAAGCAGTACAACTGATAGAGTCCCATTGATCAATCAATTCCTCGGTAATTAAAGTTCTGTCCAATCTGCATTCAACATGTGCATTACCTCTGCGACCATTGGACCAAGTGAATTGAGAGCCTGCCGAGTCAACATCAATAAGATCACGCTACTGTATGAATTACTGAAATTCCGTACAAGAAATCACTGAAGGAGCAGCCCGGTCTTCTCATGAGCCCAAGAAATTGCGTTAAAATCCCCAATAACCAACCACTGCTTAGTGTTATTCTGTGCATAGTTCTTCAGATGATCCCAAAGATCCCGGCGATTATAAACCGAGGTAGACCCGTACACCATTGAAATGCGAAAATTAAAATCAGCAGCACTTATGTTCATCGAAATATGCTGATCGTGTAGGATAATGCCAAAGGTTATCACATTAGATTTTTTAAGGACCCATACAGACGGATAGGCCCCCTCGTTGGTGGTTACCAAAGAGAGGCCAATAGAAAGCCAGAATGCAACCGGAGTATCAGTGAAGCATACCATTAGTTCTGCTAGGCATATGATGCCAGGCCTATGTAGATGGCAGAGCATCCTAAGATCTCGTTGCGTTTTGGGGTTGGTAATTCCCATGCAATTCCAGTATAAAACTATCATAGATACCTCGAGGGAGGCCGACTGTTGCGCTTGATACAGGGAGTCACTAACTAAACTGCTCTCTCATGTTTCTTCTTTTTTACCTTAGCCCAATCCATGTTAGCATCTAAACCCTCATCTTTTTCCTGATCAAGAGGATCCACAGTCACCAATTCACGCTGTAGGTTAGCATCTCTAACAATCTGATCTGAAAATTGAGCTTGCCAATTCCGTTCAAGCAGAATTTCGCAGCCCCTAACCTCCTCCGGGCCTTTGTAAATCTGAATAGATGCATTCTGTGGGACTTCCTGTTCTGTGTCAGAAGAACTCAGTTTATCTAACTCTGGCTCACTGTAATCAGCCCATCTACCGCCGGTGTCATTAGGCTCCACCTGAACATTATCAGAAGACTTTTCTATGTTGCCTGAGGATGATGCTACTGCTGGTTGTGCGATATTATCTTGTTTTTCCATTGGCTGGTGTTGTTTGCCTTCTCTTTGGGGCCCTTTTTTCGTTTCTGCTCTCCTAGGGTTGCGTCTACACTGTGCTGCAGAGTGCCCAATTGATTGACAAATCGAGCAAATGGCAGGAAAATTTTCATACTCAATGTAAACCCACTGCATATTGGAGTCCGTGTCCACCCTTACCTTGTGCTGTAATTTCTGAGCCAAGTCGATATCGATAAGAACTCGGGCATAGTGCCCAAATTCGCCCTTAATAGTGTTTCTGTCAAACCTGAGGGGTATCCCCAATGCCTTAGCTATACTAGCCAAAATCCTCTTGTCCCAGTATTCCCATGGTAAGTTGTAAAACCTAACCCATACCTGGGTAGTGGTGGGCTTGTATGTTTCTGGATTAAAACCTGGTGACCAGTGGGAAAAAACGCATAATACATGGTCTTAGGTGGATGACTCTTTGCCCCCAGACCTTTTGTATTGCCTCCGCAGATGGCATAATAACATGGTAGAAACCTTTCCCTAAAGAAATTAGTTTCCGGTCTATATTGCAATTTCAAATTAAAGACAATTTTGATTTCAGCTCTGAATGTTTCCATAGGGCTTCCCCTTAGGAGAGAGTAATTCGACCAATGATGGAGTTTTGACATACCTTTATGCGTTCCTGGTATACTGCTTGTGGGATTTTGATGGCACAGAAAACCCCCTCATCGGTGATTCTAGGAGAGCAGAGTCATTAACGAACACAGATTTGTTGTTTTCCGAGAGAGCATCTGCGAAAGATCTGGCCTTGGGTTGTACCACCGGAGATTTGTACTTTGCAGTACCGGTGATACCTGCTCACAGCCAAAAACCCTCGCGGCTAAATAGATGGGCTATGTTAGGGTCGGCAGAAGACAGGGACTTTGGTTGGGAATATATCGAAGTAGTTGTGCCAGGCGAAGGTGTTGTGAAAGATTTCCTGAAGAAGAGGTGGGCAATCGCAAATGATGCAGAAGCAGGGGTGGTAGAGAGTGGCAGTGCCGTTGCCGGCAGGGGACCTGTAGCCAACATAGCAATTAGGTCACCTCTGCCTTATTGTTCTTTGATGAAGCCTCAAAACTTACTGATCCATTGTTCCAGAAGAAAACATTTATTGTTCCAACTAAAATTGGATATTATTCCAACAGTCTACATATATTGTTCCAACATAATACACATGTTGTTCCACTAGCAATATTAAATTGTTTCAATACAAATGGTTAGATTCTTTTTAATTACTTTGTCCCTGACACTCAGTAATGTCATTACTACAAAATTCTTAATCTATCTATCTTTTTTTTTTTTCTGAAAAACAGAATACATAATCCAATATGATCTAATTATTAATTGATCCTCCTAATAAGCTCATTGATGTAATCCTCACGATTACCAGCATCTCCACCTTCCACATAATGGTTCCTCTTTTTCATTAAACCTCCAGATGGAGCACTTAGTTGAAATGGCCACAGAAAATTGTTTGCCTCCTTGAAATGGGGACTCACACTCATTATCTCATGAATCAAATCTTCCATGCATATTATCCCAAATTTTCCCAGGGCCTGCACATGTATATAGATTCATAAGAAGGTATGTTAATTCTCAAGAGTTTCTCTATCCGTTTTGGAAACCGAAACTCTTGGAAACTTGTACAAAATGTGACCATGTTTTGAATCATGTCTAGCAATATTAAATTGAATATTGTTCCAACAATCTGCATACATTGTTCCAACATAATACAAAGGTTATTCCACTGGCAATATTAAATTGTTTCAACACAAATGGTTAGATTCTTTTTAATTAAATTAATGCGATCTAAATTTCTTTCCCATTTCAACATAATTCGTACTACTATTAAATTTCTTTTCTAATATAAAATAATATATACAAATTATAAAGTATATTTACAATAAACTAATATTATAAACTGCTAATTACAAATATGCTATTGTAAATTCAATCCAGCTTTAACTGCCCATTCTTTTGAACTCTTATCAATTTCACCAAGAAACTCATTTCTAGGATTCAATAAAATGGTCCAGCAATACTGAACTTTAAGCTTTCTAAACTCTTTTTCCTGCAAAAAAAATGATATAAGAAAAAAGAATAATAGTAATACAAAATGTTACGTAAAGAATTTACAACATATACCTTAGAATTCTTTGTCAGTCCAATATCCCACTCATTCACACTCTGCCCCATATATGTTTCCATATGCTTCAAAAGAAAAATACCACAGCCATTGTTGTTACTCTTCCCACTCCATTTCATGTTCATCAAATGCTCTTTGTCTCCACACATTCATTTGTATGAAGAAGCATCATTTTTTTACACAAATTCAGCATAGAACTTTAACTGCAACATACAAAACAGAAAATATGTTATCACATATGCAAACAAATAATAAACATTAAATCCACAACATGAAGTAAATTATGTTACAACATACCAGTTATTCTGGGCAATTCCCGTACTTCTTAGCATGATGAACGTTAGGTGGGAGTGTTCTGTTATCCACTATTTCAATCCTCTTTGCAAGATTGTTCACAACAATCAAATAGAAATGTGCATTACAGATAACAGGAAAAAATACCTAATAAACAACAAAATATGTAAGTATCTGAATACATTTTATACCCTTAAGTTGCTGTTGTTCCGCCATAAAATTAAAATTGTTCCAACAAGATATTTATGTTGTTCCAACCGGAAACTTGTATTGTTCCAAAAGTACATTAAAATTGTTCTAACAGGATATTTATGTTGTTCCAACAAATATAATGTCATTATATATTCATTGCATATTATAAACTATCATACTCAAATTACTAAATGATACTAGTATCAGTTGTTTGAAAAATAAAATTTACGAAGTCAGCATCAACCAAGTTTTTCACATTGGCAAAATCAAGTTCACTCTCAAACATTTGCTTAAAATAGGCAACATTTTCCGCTTCTATTGAGCTATATGTGCTAACTCCATAAAACAGTAAAGTCTACAAAATGAGCAAAACAACAGTTAGCAAAACAATTATTTACAAAATGAAAAGAAAAAACAAACTTACAAAGTTAAGCAACATACAAAAGGATAGATATTGAAAAAAAGTCTTGTGACTTTTCGCTCAGATTTCTTCATTTCTTGACAGTTCAAAATTGAACTCCAGGCATCAACAACATTATTAACAAGATGTTCCTTGCCACAAAGAGATAGAATCTCTATTTTATTAATATATGATTGTCCATTGCCAAAAAATACATCACTTCAAAACAAGAAAAAAACAATCAATATATGCCAAAATAACATATAAATTCATATAACAACATAGCTTCAACTTCTTACCTGCTTTTATGAGGACTAAATGCAAATTCAACCATTCTCCTTTGACGGTTATCCATGTTCTCCACCAACCTTTGATGCCAAGAAATAAAAGGAGAACATACGTACTTTGACTCCTTAACAGTCCTCCTTCCACGCCCTCCTCCACCATCCTCATTATCAACAGCAAATTTCAAAACAATATTTGCCAACTCTTGTGGTAATTTATTTATCTCATCTATACTGTATGACGACTTCTTTGAATCCTTATTCCAATAAAAAACAGATCACAATTAAATTATGCATCAAAACTATAATTTCAATATGTCATACATTAATAATAATTGTTTCGACAAAATCAATGAAATGTTCCAAGAAGAAACACCAATTGTAACAAACAATAACACTTACAATCTCATCAATCTTCAAAACTTTCTCAGACACTATAGCTTGTGGTATCTGCCTGAGTTGGAAGCTTCTGCAAAAACAAAATACAAACAACTTAAAAACAAAAAAAAAACAAAAATATACAAATATACAGACAAAAAAAAACACAAATACAAAATAAAGAAGTACCCCAAGGCAACTCCATTTTACTACAAACTTCGCACCATAGAAAGAATTAATAGATCTACAAAATCAAATTCATATATATGTCAAACTATTGCATTCAAAAAATATAATACATTATGAAAAAGGCATTTGATTATTAAACATACTTATCAACAACAAATCTCCATTCATCATTTTTCACACCCAAATGAGCCTTCAATGGATCCAACATAAAAACACGTTTCATCTCAAGATCAACAACAGCCAAAGTCCAATGCTAATTGAACAAAACAATCACATTAGTACAACTAAACTACATTATTAACCAACTAAAATAGATCATCAATACAGGTAAATAATGCATACTCTTTGTTTCGCGGTATAAGATACAAATATTGGCTGTCGGACTGTTCATATCTCTTTGACAAAAACATGATCTTCTCCTCTACCGTTTTAAATCATTCAATTCTATTACTCCTGTTTGGATCAATAAGGGAGAAGTTCGTATCCAATCTCTCATTATTCTGAATCACATCATAGAGGTGCATGTACAAAACACACACAAAACATATACAGTAAACATGTCATTAAAAAAAAGATAATCACTAATACAAACATTGAATGATAGATTAAAAAATACCTCATGTAATAAACAATTGGGCCACACCCTATTGCACCTATATCAGTTAGATCACGAAGATCCCTCCTCAAAATACATGCATTCACCTCATGACAACAAAATGTAAGTTTCAAAAGTGGTGAAAATTGCCCTCCCAGAACATAAATGCTTGTCAGCCCATCTGCACAGTTTTGCAAATTCATCTGGCACATTATCAGTCAAAGACTCTAAGTCTATATCATCATCAGCAGCATCATCAGACCTAAGAAATGTCCCACACATATATAAGAAATGTTCCAAGCAACTGAACCATTTGTTCCAAACAACTGAACCATTTGTTCCATACATAATCACTTACAAAATTTCATCGGTACAATCAACAACCTCATCGCCTCGATCTTCATTTATACAAACTATATCACCAGGCCTACAAACAACATAAAACATCAATTAATCCACAGACATTGATTGAATTGTTCCAAAACAAACAAAAACAAATTATTCCAACAAAATAAATTACATTTTATCTGAAACAGCTTCATCAAGTAAGGACTGGCTCAACAACTCAAAATGAGTAGAAGAATTTCTTCTTTTTTTTCAACTTCAGTCCTTCCTCTGTCTCCACTTTCCTTCTCACTTTCTTCACTCCTCCTTTATTCTTCTTCTTCTCCTCCTTTCTCTTTCTCTCTCTCTCTTTCTCTAATGCTTCTGCTCTCTTTCTCTCTACCTGTTTGTTGTATTCTTCATCCACTGCATTATATTCTTCCCAAAAACCAGGAAAATTAAAAAAATCATTTTCCTCATCATATTCTTTAAATACTTTTCTTGAATGCTGACTTGCTGCCATTCGCTCTGAACGCTGGCTCATCCTCTCTTCCTTACTCACTCTACTTCATAAAAATGTTCTCAAAAAATGTATTCATTTCACAGGTAAGTCATTCTCATCAAACATACTTTCTGCTTTATCCAGCAAAATATACATCTCAGTAACATCAGTAGCTAAGCTCTTAGCCACTTATTTAAACTTGCTCATGAATTCCTATATTTATAGAAACAGTATCTTCTATATCAAAGAAAAACAAAGCTACATACCATGAAGTTACTGGGACAGCCAGAAACTCCTTATTCTTCATTATTTTTTTCTTCTTGTTCGGCTGGAATATTTTGTTGTTCTTCTTATTCTTCTTCTTCTTCTTCTACCTGCTTCTTCTTTTCTTCTTCTCTCTTCTTCTTCTTACCTTCTACCTTCGGGCCTTCACATTCTACCTTTGCCTCAGATTCCACTAATCTCTTCAAAACAATCTCATTGCCAAATCCACTGACATTGTCCAACTTAATTCTATCAGAGATTAAATCTTTGTTCCACACAGAGGTTAGTGGAAAGATCCTTGGTTCAAATCAACGCCATGTTGCAAATGATCAAAATAACATATCTACAAAAAAACACATGAGAAAAAAAAAGTTATAAACAAATACATAAATTGTTCCAAATAAAAACATAAATTGTTCCAACAAATTGAAACAATTGTTCCAACACATTAAAACAATTACCATAATAAATGGAAGTGGGCCTGTGAAATAATTTGGATTAGGATCGGACTTGTAAGTACAAATAGAATCCATAAGATGCCTAAAACCAAAGCGGCACCAATCCAGCTTTGAAATTTCAGTCACGTTTATGCAACTGAATAAAAACTTATGGTACAACGACCTATTTTTCGTTGATCGAATGCAACAGTTAACAGCAACAATGATAAAGTTCCAAATGAACTCATTGCAAACATCCACCAGCAACATATTTGACAACCTATCAAGCACAACTTTATCCACAGGACTGCAACTCTTGAGACCAAATGTCTCCTTCCATGTCTCTAAAAACTTAGCCCAACTCTTATATTCAAACAAACAGTGATTACTTATTGATCCCTTATTACTGATCCCTTATTACTGAAACAAATGTAACTATATCATTTCATTTTCTATTTTACAGGATAAAGCCTCAAAAGCAAACATACTGATCCATTGGATATACTCTTATATTGTTCCAACGGTATACATAATTTGTTCCATTGGTTTAGCTATATTGTTCCAACAGAATACATATGTTGTTCCGGCAGAAATATTAAATTGTTCCAACAGAAATAATTACATTCTTTTTAATTACTTTAATGTGATCTAAATTCCTTTCCCATTCCAACATAATTAGTACTATGTTCCAAGACAATTTTATTAATAAAATCATGTTTATTAAATGGATGATGTGGCATGTATATAAAGTGGTTGTGAGTATGAACCATTAGATATGCTCTTATATTATTCCAAAGGTATACATAAATTGTACAAATTGTTTCATATAAGTATATCATTTGTTCCAACTTAACGTACCATTAAGTGGTTGTGAGTATTGACATCTGTTTACATTAACAATTTATTCACTGTCTTGTTAATAGATTTCTTACACTAATTATTCACAAAGGCTGTAGACTAAATTCTACCAAATTGTACCACTTGTTCCATGTAACTATATCATTTGTTCCAACTGAATGTACCATTTGTTCCAACTAAATGTATGGTTTGTTCCGAGTGAATTATATCTGCTATATATGAAAATATTGACATCTTTTTACATTAACAATTTATTCAATATCTTGATAATAGATTTCTTACACTAATTGTTTACTACACTAAACAAATATAATTTTAATAACCTTTTTTAATATAAAATAATATTTATAAATTCTAAAGTATATATACAAATTCTAAAATATATTTACAAATGTAAGATACAAATATGCTATTCTAAATTCAGTCCAGCTCCAACAGCCCATTCTTTTGACTTCTTATCAATTTCATCAATAAGCTCATTTCTTGAATTCAATAGAATGGTCCAGCAATAATGCTCACTCCGTACTTCATAAAAATGTTCTCAACAAATGTATTCATTCGTACAGGTAAGTCATTCTCCTCAAACATACTTTCTGCTTCATCCAGCAAGATAAACATCTCAGTTACATCAGTAGCTAATCTCTTAGCCACTGATTTAAACTTGCCCATGAATTCCTGCATTTATAAAAACACTATTTACTAATTTATCAAAAAGAAACATAATCTTCTACATAAAAGAAAAACAAAGATGTATACCATAAAGTTACTGGGACAGCCATAAACTCCTTCTTGAGTATCTTTTTCTTCTTCTTCTTCTACCTCCTTCTTCTTCTCTCTTCTTCTTCTTACCTTCTACCTTAGGGCCTTCACATTCTACCTCTGCCTTAGATTCCACTAATCTCTTCAAAACAATCTCATTGCCAAAACCACTGGCATTTTCCAACTTAATTCTTTCAGAGATTAAAACCTTATTCCACATAGAGGTTAGTGGACAGGAACGTGGCCTCAAATGAACACCATATTGCAAACGATCAAAATAACATATCTACAATAAAACAAAAGAGAAAAAAAAATTATAAGCAAATACATAAATTGTTCCAAATAAAAACATAAATTGTTCCAGATAAAAACATAAATTGTTCCAACACATTAAAACAATTATCATTATAAATGGAAGAGGGCATGTGAAAAAATATGGATTAGAATCGTTCTTGTAAGAATGAACATAATCCATAAGATGCTTAAAACTAAAACGACACCAATCCAACTTTGAAATTTCAGTCACATTCATGCAACTGAATAAAAACTTATGGTACAACGACCTATTCTTTGTTGATCGAATGCAACAATCGACAGCAATAATAATAAAGTTCCAAATGAACTCATCGCAAACATCCACCATCAACATATTTGACAGCATATCAAGCACATCTTTATCCACATGACTGCCACTCTTAAGACCAAATGACTTCCTCCATGTCTCTAAAAACTTAGACCAACTCCCCCCCACTGTTATTATTGACTTCCTGAATTTCCATTCCTCCATAAGGCAGGCCATAAACAGAATGGAAATCTTCTTCAGTCAAATCAATACAGTCATTTCCAGGAAGAACAAAACAGCATCTGGCAGGATCCACAGAAGCCACAACCTTGGCATAAAATGATGAATTGTGCTTGCCAAGATCTAGACACAAAAAACCACCAAAGCCTATATTCCTAATAGCAGCTTTGTGTGTCTCTAGCATACTTTTAACAAACTTAATAAAAGCTGTTGGACGAACCCTCTGATTCAATCCTACAGCACAAAAATTGTCCTCCATAACAGAATAAAGACTCTCCTTCTTCACCATCCTTCTTTCAGAATTACGGTTCACAGCATTAGAACCAGATCTAGAACCACCATGTCCCTTCATATTAACTCTAACATTTTTTTTCTTTCCATCTCTGCCAGAAACAACATATTCATCTTCTCTTTGTTCTTCAGATGGTGTACTCACACTGATCACAAAATCAGGATCATTTATATTATCTCGAGCATTAGAAGAACTGCCATCTGCATCTGAACAACTTTCTACGTCCTTCAAAGCATCAGAAGAACTTTCATCAACAGGCATATCAATATTTGATGACTTTTTCCTCAAAGCATCAGATTTCTTCACAAATCCCTTCTTACTTCCTTCATCACTTTTCTTTTCAAAGACCCTTGAAACATAAGAAATAACAAGATTAACAACAATACTAAAATCAACAAAATACATATATGGTTCCAAACGAATACAAATATTGTTTCAAACGAATACAAAAATATTGTTCCAAATGAATACATATATTGTTCCAAACGAAAACATATATTGTTCCATGAAAACATAAGTAAAAAAATAGTACATGTCTTCATCATCTGCTATATATTCAGAATTTATAGCATCAAGCAACGAAGGATCAATAACATTCTCACGCAAACGATCTTTTATACTAGATGTAGCTTTAGACATTATGATATATACTGAAAAACAATAAAAAAAACACATATACAAGTCGGAAAACTAACAAATGAGAGACGGAAAGAATGAAAAATCAAAATGCAATCCCGTTGAAACCCTAAAAAATAAGAAACAAAACAAAAACAAAATACAAAACCTAAACAGAAAATATAAACAAATAAACTAAGAACATGAATAAAACAATATCTAACATTAACAAAGAAAACATGTTCCATTATAAATAACTACATAAACTTAACAAAACATACACGAAATTATGGAACAACCTACCGATAAAGTAACAAATACACGAAATGAGAGCCCTAAGTCGAACAAAATATTCAACAAAAAAACGAACGGAAATGAGCAAACAACAAACAGAAATGCGATGAAAACGAACACGAAAACATAGAGGAACTCACTGATATCTTCCCAAATACACCAAAGGAGAGCCGAACCTACCGATAAAGTAATAAATACACACGAAATGAGAGCCATAAGTCGAACAAAATATTCAACAAAAAAACGAACAAAAATGAGAAAACAACAAACATAAATGTGATGAAAACGAAAACATAGAGGAACTCACCGATATCTTCCCAAATACACCAAAGGAGAGCCGGAACAAAGAAATCCAACGAAATAATCCACAACAAAATGATCGGAAATGAAACAACGCAATCGGAAAATGAGAGAAATCTCGGAGAAGAACTGGAGAAGAAAGAAAAATCGAAGAGAAAATAAAGATTACAAATATACCCCTGACTAAAAAACTATTTATACAAAGCGCGCATTACAAATATACACCCTCCGTTTTTAAACAATTACAAAAAAATCACTGTTGTCACACCATAAGAAATGTGTCACACCTGATCTCTCTCATATATATATATATATATATATATATATATATATATATATATAGGGGTGAGATCCAGTGTGACAATGGCTTACGGTGCGACAAGAAGCTTATTGTGTGACATAACAAAACTACATAGTTTTGGCAACAAAATTCAATTCAAAAAACACGCGTCAACTTCGTTCTCCTGCGTTCATCACACAAAAAACGCGCGAATCAAAGTTCATTCTTCACCATGCTTGATCAATTTTCTTCTTCTCACCATTGTCGATCGATTTGTAATCTGTATTCAGATTAATCTCTGATTTCCCTCTCCTCACCATTATTGATCGATTTTCTTCTCCTCTGAGTTATCGATCGATTTTCTTCTCTCAACATTACTGATCGATTCTCTTATCCTCAACATTATCGATCGATTTCTCATCTGTATTCATATAATTCACTTTGAATATGGAATCCGAACACCAAAATATGGAATATGAAGACCATAATCAGTCCAAAATGACACACAGAACAACATCATCTTCTGGTATTTTGCTTATATCTGCAACTCGAAATTTATCTGATATATATTGAAAATATTGAGATCTGTTCACATTAGTAATAGATTTCTTACACTAATTATTCACAAAGGTTGTAGACTGAATGTACCAGTTGTTCAATGTAACTATATCATTTGTTCAAACTGAATATACCATTTGTTCCAACTGAATGTACCATTTGTTCCTACTAAATGTATGGTTTGTTCCGAATGAATTATATCTGCTATATATTGAAAATATAGACATCTGTTTACATTAACAATTTATTCACTGTCTTGATAATAGATTTCTTACACTAATTATTCACAAAAACTGTAGTCTAAATTCTAACGAATTGTACCACTTGTTATATGTAACTATATCATTGAATAATAGCTATGATTAGTTTTAGGATATTTGGTTAAAGATATAAAAATGTGACACAATGCAAGTTTATTGAATAATAGCTGATTTCGGAGTTGACATGTAACTATATCATTTGTTCCAAATGAATGACCCGATTGTTCCAAATAAATGTATGGTTTGTTCCGAAATAATGTACCATTTGTTTCAAGTACATCTTTGTCCTAATCTCGATTCTCTTACCTGTTTTGTAGATTTGCTTTCGCCTAGTTACTCTTCTACTACAATTGTACCTTACACACCAAAAGTAACTACAAGACTCATTCCTAACAGAATAAAATTATAGGTGCCTAATTGTTCAAATGAGTTAAAACCTGTTCTTGGAATGATATTTGAGAATTATGATAAAGCTCAAGAATTCTACAAATCATATGCATGTGCTGCTGGATTTAATAGTAGGGTATCAACATCAAGAAAAAAACAAGGTGTTATAAAAGAACAATTTTTTATATGCAATAAAGAAGGTTACAAATATCACAGAAAAAAACGACATCCAGTAATGTAAAAACCAGAAAAAGGACACTTAGACATGTAGGATGCAGTGCTAAAATGATTATCAAACTTTCTGACAGTGGAATCTATGAAGTGACACAGTTCAAAGAAGAACATATCATATTCTTTACACTCCAGGATGTGTACAATATCAAAAAGAGGGCAGGAACATGAACCTTCTACTAAAAAAGATGGTAGTTAATAATGCAAAGGTAAACCATTTACTTCATAATAGTTATGCATTGTAAATACTAAACTAATTAGTTATATAATTTTGCTCATTTCATCTAAAAATAAAAAATCTGATTTGGTTGAATAGATGAATGTTGGTCCTCTGAAAACTTATAGACAAGCAAAGGAACTTTATGGAGGATATGAAAATATTGGTGCATCGAAGATAGATTTTAAAAACTTCCAGAGAGACTTGAAAGCCTATATTAAGGATTCAGATGCACAAATGTTCGTAGATAATTTTTAGAAAAAAAAGGAGTTATGGAGTGCATTATTTTTCGAATTTGAAGTAGATCAAGACGGCAGACTCTGTAGAGCTTTATGGGCAGACCCTGTATGTATCAAAAACTATGCTCTTTATGGTAATATGGTCTCATTTGACACCACATATAGCACAAACAGGTACTACATAATAATCTTTTACATAAAATTATTGATTTCTGCCCTTCATATACTGGTGTTGCCCCAGAAAACTTATGTTGTTCCAATACAAATGTCATGTTCTTCAAACAAAAAAACTTATTTTTATGCTACACTGAACAGGTACAATATGATATTTGGACCATTTACTGGGGTTGACAACCACAAAAAATGTATTACATTTGCATCTTGTTTCGTGGCTAACAAAGATATTACATCATTTGAGTGGGTTTTTAGAACATTTCTCAAAGCAATGGACAACAATGAGCCGACTTGCTTGATAACAGACCAAGATCCAGTAATGATAGTTGCAATAAAAAATGTTTTCAAAAAAACAGAACACAGATTTTGCATGTGACACATTATGAAGAAGATGTCAGACAAAATAGAAATAAAAAATCATTCTATGCCCTTTATTTTCTATTATCCCATTCAATAAATAACATGTTCCCAAATAATACATGTGTTGTTCCATAATAATACATAAATTGTTCCTACAGAATATATGTGTTGTTCAATACACATACATTCAATTTATTCTAAAACTCTTTTGTTACTAATACAGGACGACAAATAATGCAAGAAACAGATTTTATCACAAAGATAAATTCTTGCGTGTGGAGTGTAGAATTGGAACCAGAAGAGTTTGAGGAAAAATGGATGGGAATTATTTTGGAATTCAATTTAGGAGAACATGGATGGCTAAAACACATGTATAATATAAGATCAACATGGATTCCTGCTTATTTCAGAGACTCGTTCCTAGTCGGCTTAATGAGAACAACATCAAGGTCAGAAAGTGAAAATAACTTCTTCACTTCTTTCACAAAAATTCATTTAACTCTCATAGAATTCCTCCTCCGGTTTGAGGGTGCAATGGAAGCACAAAGACATGCACAAGGTAAAAATGACAATGATTCCAAACACTCAATACCTATATCTCAAACACCAATTCCTATTGAAAAACATGGATCAGAAGTATTTACAAGAACAATCTTTTATGAATTTCAAAAACAAGTGCTAGATGCTTCCTTTAATTGTGGAGTTGATGATATACAGAGATACAATGACAAATGCATGATCACTGTAAGGGAAAAAGGTAAAAAAAACAACATATCAGGTTGTTTATAATACAGACAACAGTGACACAACATGTTCGTGCAAGATGTTCAATAGAGCAGGAATTCCTTGTAGACATATGGTGTTCGTATGGAAAGATAGAATGCTGAAGAGAATTCCTGAGCAGTATGTCCTAAACAGATGGAAAATCTTACCAGAGATAACATTGCAAAATAATGTTATAGAAGAATGTGCTAGAACAATGGGTAAGAAAATAATGTTGAATAACGTATGGTCTGAGATTCACATGACTATGTGCTTGGCTGAAGGGGATGAAGATGACCTAAATAATCCCACAAGAAACATTCAAGCATTGAGGACAGATTTGGAAGCAAAGAAAAGAAAGAACATCAACAATTCTACTAAAATTCAAGACATAGAGATGTTGGTTGGAACAAGTCGGCCCTCTGAAGTTCTAATCAAAGAACCTAAAATTTCAAAGAACAAAGGAACTGGGATTCATATTACAAACAGTGAGAAAAGATTGAAGGGAGAAAAAGAGAAAGCAATTGAACAAACACAGAAAAAACAAAGGATGTGCAAAGGTTGTAATCAATTGTGCCACCACGACATTAGAAACTGTCCAGAAAAAGCAAAGAAATAAGGTAAATTCCCTATGTCTAAACTTTCTTTCCTCTAACAGTATATTTTCTTATTTGACTTCATTTCGAAAACCTGTGTTTTAATTTCGAACAACATGTGTTTACATTAACAATATATGGACATCAATAATATATAGCAGTAAAAAAATATGCAACTTCTAGGAGAAATAAGTAAAAACATAACAAAATATATCATCAAATAAAAGAAACATAAAAACACAAACATAAAAAACATGCAAACATAAAAATCAAAACAATTGTTCACAATAAAAAAACATTAAATAAAATCATTATCAGGACCTAAAACGTCATTGTTATATTGCGGGATCTTGTTCTTCAGAGACATTTTCACTTCCTCCAGCTCCTCCTTCAACTCCGCTTTCTCCTCCTCTCCTTTCTCAATGAAAGACATCATTGAGTCACAAAATAAAGACATGAAAGTCTTCAAGCCCTTCAGCTTCTTTATGATGTCGTCAATATCCCCTTCCATAAAAGTTTCCTACATATCTTCAATAACTTTAAATAGCTCATCAAGAATTTCACTCTCTGCTTTACGTGCTGATTGTTCAAGAGGAGAAGAATACCTCTTTCTCTTCAAATAACTCGAACTGCTTCCTGACATCTTTGCTTCAATTCTACTTCTAAAAAAATACGAACAATAGAGAGAACGATACTATTTATAGAATTTTATTTAGTCTCTTCAACTTCCTACTGTCAAACATGCTTTCTTTCATTCAAATGATTATCTATTGGGAAACTCAGCAGCTTTAATTTATTGAGTCTCTTCAAATTCTACTTTTTCTGTAATGAAACACGCCCTTTCATTCAAAATAAATGTATATTGGGAATCTCAGCAGTCTTAAGATTATTACGTATATCAAATTTTTTATTAAATGCAAACTAAAATAAATCTGTTAATCAGTCTCTCAAACTATTGGTATTATTTCCTATATTAATTGAAATTTAATAGTAATAAATTATCAGAATCAGTAATTATTTCATCATTTCTTTATTATTGCAAAAGGGATGAATTATAAACACTTAAAATAAATTTGCATTCATTTTATTAACAATTACAACTTTAATGAAACATATACCATGTATTATTTATATTCAAACAAACAGTGATTACTTATTGATCCCTTATTACTGAAACAAATGTAACTATATCATTTCATTTTCTATTTTACAGGATTAAGCCTTAAAAGCAAACTTACTGATCCATTGGATATACTCTTACATTGTTACAATGATATACACAATTTGTTCCATTCCTTTAACTATATTGTTCAAAACGAATACATATGTTGTTCCGGAATAAATATTAAATTGTTCCTTCAGAAATAGTTACATTCTTTTTTATTACTTTAATGTGATCTAAACTCATTTCCCATTCCAACATAATTAGTACTATGTTCCAAGACAATTTGTTTAATAAAATGATGTTTATTAAATGGATGATGTATATAAAGTGGTTGTGAGTATGAACCATTGGATATACTCTTATATTGTTCCAAAGGTATACATGAATTGTACAAATTGTTTCATATAACTATATCATTTTTTGCAACTTAATGTACCATTAAGTGGTTGTGAGTATTGACAAAGGCTATAGACTGAATTGTACCAAATTGTACCACTTATTCCATGTAACTATATCATTTGTTCCAAATGAATGTACCATTTGTTCCAATTAAATGTAAGGTTTGTTCCGAGTGAATTATATCTGCTATATATTGAAAATATTGACATCTGTTAACAATAAACAAAAATATAATTTCAAAAACCTTATTGAATATAAAATAATATATATAAATTGTAAAGTATATCATGTTTATTAAATGGATGATGTATATAAAGTGGTTGTTAGTATAAATCATTGGATATGCTCTTATATTGTTCCAAATGTATACATAAATTATACAAATTGTTTAATATAACTATATCATTTGTTCCAACTTAATGTACCATTAAGTGGTTGTGAGTATTGACAAAAGCTATAGACTGAATTCTAACAAATTGAAACACTTGTTCCATGTAACTATATCATTTGTTCCAAATGAATGTACCATTTGTTCCAATTAAATGTAAGGTTTGTTCCGATTGAATTATATCTGCTATATATTGAAAATATTGACATCTGTAAGATACAAATATATAAATTAAATGTAAGGTTTGTTCCAAATTGAATATAAAATAATATATATAAATTCTAAAATATATTTACAAATTCTAAAATTTATTTACAAATGTAAGATACAAATATGTTATTCCAAATTTAGTCCAGCTCCAACAACCCATTCTTTTGACTTCTTATCAATTTCTTCAATAAGCTGATTTATTGGATTCAATAGAATGCTCCAGCAATAATGAATTCTAAGAATATGGAATAATAGTAATACAAACTGTTACATAAAGAATTTACAACATATACCTTAGAATTCTTTGTCAATCCAATATCTCACTCTTTCACACTCTGACCCATGTATGTTTCCATATGCTTCAAAAGAAAAATACCACAATCATTGTGGTTACTGTTGCTTCTCCACTTCATCTTCAGGATATGCACTTTGTATGCACACATTTGTTTGAATGAAGAAGCATCGTTTTTTAAAACAAAATCAGCATAGGATTTTAACTACAACAAACAAATCAGAAAATATGTTATCACATATGCAAAAAAATCCAAAGCATGAAGTAAATCATGTTACAACATACCATTTGTTGTTGGAAATCCCCATACTTGTCAACACGACTGATGTTCCGAGGGAGTGTTTTGTTATCCAATATTTCAACAGTCTTTGAAAGATTGTTGACAACAATCAGATAAAAATGTGCATGAGAAATAACTGGAAAAAAACACCTAATAAACACCAAAATACATTAGTATCTTAATACATTTTATACTATTCAACTGCTGCTGTTCCACCATAAAACTTACCAATTCAACATCAGCCAAGTTTTTAAAATTGAAAAAATCAAGTTCAGTCTGAAGTCTTTCCTTAAAATCACGTTCTTTTGATCTACTAGCTCCAGAAAACAGAAGATTCTACAAAATAATCAAAACAACAGTTAGCACAACAATTATTTACAAAATGAAAACAAAAAACAAACTTACAAAGTTAAGAAACATACAAAAGCATATGTACTGAAAAAAAATCTTTTCAGTTTTCCATTATATTTCTTCAATTCTTCAGTGTTCAAAATTGAACTCCAAGCATCCACAACATTATTGACAAGATGATCATTACCAGACAATGATAAAATCTCCTGTTTATCAATAAAGGTTTGTCCATCACTGAAGAATGCATCACTTCAAAACAAGGAAAAAAACTATCAGTATATGCCAAAATAACATATAAATTCATATAACATAACTTTAACTTCTTACCTGCTTACACCAGGACTCAGTGCAAATTCAACAATCCTCCTTTTACGACTATCCATGTTTTCCATCAACTTTGGATGCCGAGAAATAAATGGAGAACAGATGTACTTAGATTCCTTAATAGTCCTCCTTACACGACCTCCTCCACCATTTTCATTATCAATACCATATTTCAAAACAATTTCTCCTAAATCTCGACGTAATTCGTTTATCACATCTATACTGTATCCTGACCTCCTAGGATACTTATCCCACTAAAAAACATATCACAATTAAAATCATGCATCAAAACTATAACTTCAACATGTCATATATTAAAACTAATTGTTCCAAGAATAAACATCAATTGTTCAAAGAAGAAACACCAATTATTCAAAAAATAAACACTTACAATATTATCAATCTTCAACACTTTCTCAAACACTATATCATGCATGTACTTCATTACATAATAACCACAGCTTGTGGTATCTGTCTGAGATGGAATATTCTGCAAAATAAAATACAAAAAACTTAAAAACAATAAAACAAAAATATATAAATATACATACAAATTAAAGACGTACCACAGGGCAAATCCATTGTACCAAAAACTTCTCATGATAAAAAGAATTAATAGTTCTACAAAACAAATTCATATATATGTCAAACTATTGCATTCAAAAAATAAAATACATTATAAAAAGGCATTTGATTATTAAACATACTCATCAATAACAAATCTCCATTGATCATTTTTCACGCCCAAACGAGATTTCAATGGATCCAACAGAAAAACATGTTTCCCCTCAAGATCAACAACAGTCAAAGTCCAATGATACCTGAAGAAAACAAACACATTAGTAAAACTATAATACATTATTAACCAAATAAAATAAATCATCAGTATAGATAAATAATGCATACTGTTTGTTTCGCGGTATCAGATACAAACATTTGATGTCGCACTGTTCATATCTCTCTGTCAAAAACTTGATCTTCTTCCCTCTCGTATTAACTCTTTCAAATTTATTAGTTCTGTTTGGATCAACATTGGAGAAGGTGGTATTCAATCTATCATTATTCAGAATCACATCATAGAGGTGCCTGTACAAAACACACACAAAACATATACAGTAAACATGTCATTCAAAAGAAAATATATAATCACTAATACAAACATGGAATTATAGATTAAAAAAATACCTCATGTAATAAAGAATTCGGCCACACCCTATTGCAGCTAGATCAGCCAATTCACGAATATCCCTCCTCAAAATAACTGCATTCACCGCATGACCAAAAATGTAATATTCAAACGTGGTAAAAACTGTCCTCCCATTACATAAATAATTGTTAGCCCATATGCACATATCTGCAAATTCATCTGGAACATTTGCAGGCAAAGACTCCAAGTTTATATCATCATCATCATCATCATCATCAGACATCTCTGTCTCAATTGCATCATCGATATCACTGGTGAAAATATAAAAACAACTCAAATATATAACAAAAAAAAACATTGTTCCACACATGGTAAATTCTATGGTTACTATGTTGGAAAAAAAGTAATAATACTTTGTTTTAGTATCCAATAGTAATTGGACATGTGTTAATAAAAATAAGGTTAATTAAAATTAATAAAAAAGGTAACCTGCTATAGCAGGTAATATTTAATTATAAAATTTTAAAGATTATTAATTACAAGATAAATAATATATTAGTCCCTATATTTTAATCTAATCATTATTTAGTCATTATATGTTAATAATACACTATCAGTCTTTAATTTTAGCTCAATTCAAGAGTTTAGTCCCTTGTAGAGGGATTAATCTGTTCAATAATTTAAAAATTTAAGTAACAAAACTGTTGATCAAAATAAAAATTGAAAAGTAAACAATATATTATTAAAATACGAGAACTAAACAATATGGACTGATAAAATAAAACATTTATGTAAAACTCTATTTTCACAAGGTTTGTGAATTTGTTTCTCCTAAAATAAAAAGGTTACCTAAATTTAGCAAAACTATACGTAAATTAAATCTAAAAATAAAATATTTACGCAAAGGTTTTATGTAAAACTATACTTTTCACAAGGTTTGTGGATTTTTTCTCCTAAAATAAGAAGGTTACGTAAATTTAGTCAAACCTTACGTAAATTATGTCTAAAAATAAAAGATTTACGTAAAATTCATAGGTTTTACGTAAACTCTATTTTCACAAGGTTTGTGAATTTTTTTCGTCTAAAATAAAAAGGTGACGTAAATTTAATCAAACCTTACGTAAATTATATCTAAAAAGAAAAGATTTACGTAAAGTTGAAAGGTTTTACGTAAAACTCTATTTTTCACTAAGTTTGTGGATTGTTTCTTATAAAAGAATAAAGTTACGTCAATTTAGTCAAATTTTATGTAAATTATGTCTAAAAATAAATGTTTTACGTAAAGTTTAAAGGTTTTACGTAAAACTCTATTTTTTACAAGCTTTGTAGATTTTTTCTCCTAAAATAACACCGTTACGTAAATATAGTCTAACTTTATGTAAATTATGACTAAAAATAAAATATTTACGTAAAGTTTAACGGTTCTACGTAAAACTCTATTTTCACTAAGTTTGTGGATTTTTTCTCCTAAAATAACAAGGTTACGTAAATTTAGTCAAACCTTACGTAAATTATGTCTAAAAATAAAAGATTTACGTAAAATTCATAGGTTTTACGTAAAATTCTATTTTCACAAGGTTTGTGAATTTTTTTCTCCTAAAATAAAAAGGTTACGTAAATTTAGTCAAACTATACGTAAATTATATCTAAAAATAAAATCTTTACGTAAAGTTTCAAGATTTTACGTAAAACTCTAATTTTCACAATGTTTGTGGATTTTTCTCCTAAAGTAAAAGAGTTGCGTAAATTTAGTCAAATCTTACGTAAATTATGTCTAAAAATAAGAGATTTACGTAAAATTCATAGGTTTTACGTAAAACTCTATTTTTACAAGTTTTGTGAATTTTTTTCTCCTAAAATAAAAATATTACCTAAATTTAGTCAAACTATACGTAAATTATGTCTAAAAATAAAATATTTACGTAAAATTTAAAGGTTTTACGTAAAACTCTAATTTTCACAAGGTTTTTGGATTTTTTCTCCTAAAATGATAAGGTTACGTAAATTTAGTCAAACCTTACGTAAATTATGTCTAAAAATAAAAGATTTACGTAAAATTATATCTAAAAATAAAAGGTTTACGTAAAGTTTAAAGGTTTTACGTAAAACTCTATTTTTCACTAAGTTTGTGGATTGTTTCTTATAAAAGAATAAGGTTACGTCAATTTAGTCAAATTTTACGTAAATTATGTCTAAAAATAAAAGTTTTACGTAAAGTTTAAAGGTTTTACGTAAAACTCTATTTTTTACAAGCTTTGTAGATTTTTTCTCCTAAAATAACACGGTTACATAAATATAGTCTAACTTTATGTAAATTATGTCTAAAAATAAAAGATTTACGTAAAGTTCAACGGTTTTACACGTAAAACTCTATTTTTCACTAAGTTTGTGGATTTTTTCTCCTAAAATAACAAGGTTATTTAAATTTAGTCAAACCTTACGTAAGTTATATCTAAAAATAAAAGATTTACGTAAAATTCATAGGTTTTAGGTAAAATTCTATTTTCACAAGGTTTGTGAATTTTTTTCTCCTAAAATAAAAAGGTTATGTAAATTTAGTCAAACTATACGTGAATTATATCTACAAATAAAATATTTACGTAAAGTTTCAAGGTTTTACGTAAAACTCTAATTTTCACAATGTTTGTGGATTTTTCTCTTAAAGTAAAAGGGTTGCGTGAATTTAGTCAAATCTTATGTAAATTATGTCTAAAAATAAGAGATTTACGTAAAATTCATAGGTTTTACATAAAACTCTATTTTTACCAGCTTTGTGAATTTTTTTCTCCTAAAATAAAAAGATTACCTAAATTTAGTCAAACTATACGTAAATTATGTATAAAAATAAAATATTTACGTAAAATTCAAAGGTTTTATGTAAAACTCTAATTTTCACAAGGTTTTTGGATTTTTTTCTCCTAAAATGACAAGGTTACGTAAATTTAGTCAAACCTTACGTAAATTATGTCTAAAAATAAAAGATTTACGTAAAATTATGTCTAAAAATAAAAGGTTTACGTAAAGTTCAAAGGTTTTACGTAAAACTCTATTTTTCACTAAGTTTGTGGATTGTTTCTTATAAAAGAATAAGGTTACGTCAATTTAGTCAAATTTTACGTAAATTATGTCTAAAAATAAATGTTTTACGTAAAGTTTAAAGGTTTTACGTAAAACTCTATTTTTTACAAGCTTTGTAGATTTTTTCTCCTAAAATAACACCGTTACGTAAATATAGTCTAACTTTATGTAAATTATGTCTAAAAATAAAAGATTTACGTAAAGTGTAAAGGTTTTACGTAAAACTCTATTTTCACTAAGTTTGTGGATTTTTTCTCCTAAAATAACAAGGTTACGTAAATTTAGTCAAACTTTACGTAAATTATATCTAAAAATAAAAGATTTACGTAAAATTCATAGGTTTTACGTAAAATTCTATTTTCACATGGTTTGTGAATTTTTTTCTCCTAAAATAACAAGGTGACGTAAATTTAGTCAAACCTTACGTAAATTATGTCTAAAAATAAAAGATTTACGTAAAATTCATAGGTTTTACGTAAAATTCTATTTTCACAAAGTTTTTAAATTTTTTTCTCCTAAAATAAAAAGGTTACGTAAATTTAGTCAAATTATACGTAAATTATATCTAAAAATAAAATCTTTACATAAAGTTTCAAAGTTTTACGTAAAACTGTAATTTTCACAATGTTTGTGGATTTTTCTCCTAAAGGAAAATGGTTGCGTAAATTTAGTAAAATCTTACGTAAATTAGGTTTAAAAATAAGAGATTTACGTAAAATTCATAGGTTTTAAGTAAAAATCTATTTTTACAAGCTTTGTGAATTTTTTTCTCCTAAAATAAAAAGATTGCCTAAATTTAGTCAAACTATACGTAAATTATGTTTAAAAATAAAATATTTACGTAAAATTCAAAGGTTTTACGTAAAACTCTAATTTTCACAAGGTTTTTGGATTTTTTCTCCTAAAATGATAAGGTTACGTAAATTTAGTCAAACCTTACGTAAATTATGTCTAAAAACAAAAAATTTACGTAAAATTATGTCTAAAAATAAAAGATTTACGTAAAGTTCAAAGGTTTTACGTAAAACTCTATTTTTCACTAAGTTTGTGGATTGTTTCTTATAAAAGAATGAGGTTACGTCAATTTAGTCAAATTTTACGTAAATTATGTCTAAAAATAAAACTTTTACGTAAAGTTTAAAACTTTTACATAAAACTCTATTTTTCACAAGCTTTTGAGATTTTTTCTTTTAAAAGAATAAGGTTACGTAAATTTAGTCAAATTTTATGTAAATTATCTAAAAATAAAAGTTTTACGTCAAGTTTAAAGGTTTTACATAAAACCCTATTTTTCACAAGCTTTGTGGATTTTTTCTTCTAAAATAACAGAGTTACGTAAATATAGTCTAACGTTACGTAAATTATGTCTAAAAATAAAATATTTACATAAAGTTCAAAGGGTTTATGTAAAACTCTATTTTTCACTAAGTTTGTGGATTTTTTTCTTATAAAAGAATAAGGTTACGTAAATTTAGTCAAATTTTACGACGTAAAGTTTAAAGGTTTTATGTATAACTCTATTTCATACAAGCTTTATAGATTTTTCTTAAAATAACACGGTTACGTAAATGTAGTCTAATTTTACGTAAATTATGTTTAAAACAAAAAGATTTACGTAAAGTTCAAAGGTTTTACGTAAAACTCTATTTTTCACTAAGTTTGTGGATTTTTTCGTATAAAAGAATAAGGTTACATAAATTTAGTCAAATTTTAAGTAAATTATGTCTAAAAATAAAATTTTTACGTAAAACTCTATTTTGCACAAGCTTTGTGGATTTTTTCTCCTAAAATAACAAGGTTACGTAAATATAGTCTAACTTTACGTAAATTATGTCTAAAAATAAAAGATTTACGTAAAGTTCAAAGGTTTTACGTAAAACTCTATTTTCTCTAAGTTTGTAGATTTTTTCTTATAAAAGAATAAGGTTACGTAAATGTAGTCAAATTTTACGTAAATTATGTCTAAAAGTAAAAGTTTTATTAAAGTTTAAAGGTTTTACGTAAAACTCTATTTTTTACAAGGTTTGTAGATTTTTTCTCCTAAAATAACACGGTTACGTAAATATAGTCTAACTTTATGTAAATTATGTCTAAAAATAAAAGATTTATGTAAAGTTCAAAGGTTTTACGTAAAACTCTATTTTTCACTAAGTTTGTGGATTTTTTCTTATAAAAAAATGATGTTACGTAAATTTAGTCAAATTTTACGTATATTATTTTTAAAAATAAAACTTTTACGTAAAGTTTAAAGCTTTTACATAAAACTGTATTTTTCACAAGCTTTTTAGATTTTTTCTTTTAAAAGAATAAGGTTACGTAAATTTAGTCAAATTTTATGTAAATTATGTCTAAAAATAAAAGTTTCACGTAAAGTTTGTTTTACATAAAACCCTATTTTTCACAAGCTTTGTGGATTTTTTTCTTCTAAAATAACAGGGTTACGTAAATATAGTCTAACTTTATGTAAATTATGTATAAAAATAAAAGATTTACATAAGTTCAAAGGGTTTATGTAAAACTCTATTTTTCACTAAGTTTGTGGATTTCTTTCTTATAAAAGAATAAGGTTACGTAAATTTAGTCAAATTTTACGACGTAAAGTTTAAAGGTTTTACGTAAAACTCTATTTTATACAAGCTTTGTAGATTTTTCTTAAAATAACACAGTTACGTAAATGTAGTCTAATTTTACGTAAATTATGTTTAAAACTAAAAGATTTATGTAAAGTTCAAACGTTTTACGTAAAACTCTATTTTTCACTAAGTTTGTGGATTTTTTCTTATAAAAGAATGGAGTTATTTCAATTTAGTCAAATTTTACGTAAATTATGTTTAAAACTAAAAGATTTATGTAAAGTTCAAACGTTTTACGTAAAACTCTATTTTTCACTAAGTTTGTGGATTTTTTCTTATAAAAGAATGGAGTTATTTCAATTTAGTCAAATTTTACGTAAATTATGTCTAAAAATAAAAGTTTTATGTAAAGTTTAAAGGTTTTACGTAAAACTCTATTTTTTACAAGCTTTGTAGAATTTTCCTAAAATAACACGGTTACGTAAATGTAGTCTAATTTTACGTAAATTATGTTTAAAAATAAAAGATTTACGTAAAGTTTAAAGGTTTTACGTAAAACTATATTTTTCACTAAGTTTGTTGATTTTTTCTTATAAAAGATTAAAGTTACTTCAATTTAGTCAAATTTTACGTAAATTATGTCTAAAAGTAAAAGTTTTATGTAAAGTTTAAAGGTTTTACATAAAACTCTATTTTTTACAATCTTTGTAGATTTTTTTCTCCTAAAATAACACTGTTACGTAAATATAGGCTAACTTTCCGTAAATTATGTGTAAAAATAAAAGATTTACGTAAAGTTCAAAGGTTTTACGTAAAACTCTATTTTTCACTAAGTTTGTGGATATTTTCGTATAAAAGAATAAGGTTACATAAAGTTAGTCAGATTTTACGTAAATTATGTCTAAAAATAAAAGTTTTACGTAAAACTCTATTTTGCACAAGCTTTGTGGATTTTTTTCTACTAAAATAACAAGGTTACGTAAATATAGTCTAACTTTACGGAAATTATGTTTAAAAATAAAAAAATTTACGTAAAGTTCAAAGGTTTTACGTAAAACTCTATTTTCTCTAAGTTTGTGGATTTTTTCTTATAAAAGAATAAGGTTACGTAAATTTAGTCAAATTTTACATAAATTATGTCTAAAGATAAAGGTTTTACGTAAAGTTTAAAGATTTTACGTAAAACTCTATTTTTTACAAGCTTTGTAGATTTTTTCCTAAAATAACACGGTTACGTAAATGTAGTCTAATTTTATGTAAATTATGTCTAAAAATAAAAGATTTACGTAAAGTTCAAAGGTTTTACGTAAAACTCTATTTTTAACTAAGTTTGTGGATTTTTTTCTTATAAAAGAATAAGGTTACATAAATTTAGTCAAAATTTACGTAAATTATGTTTAAAAATAAAAGTTTTACATAAAATTCTATTTTTCACAAGCTTTGTGTATTTTTTCTTCTAAAATAACAAGGTTACGTAAATATAGTATAACTTTACTTAAATTAGGCTTAACGTTTACAACATAATATCAATTTAGGCTTAACGTTTATAATATAGCATCAATTTAGGCCTCATGTATAAAATAGCACCAATATAGGTTTAACGTTTACAAAATTAAGTCAAAATTTACGTAAATTACGTCTAAAAATAGAAGATTTAAGTAACTTTCAAAGATTTTACGCAAAACTAAATTCTTCACAAAGTTAATATTTTTTATGAAAATATAGCTTTACGTAAATTAAGTCTAACTTTACGTAAATTATGTCTAAGAATATAAAATTTACGTAAAGTTGAAAGGTTTACGTAAAACTCAATTTTTTTGGAAGTTACTGATTTTTTTTTCTAAAATTGCAAATTTACATAAATTATGTATAAAAATAGAAGATTTACGTAAAATTCAAAAGTTTTATGTAAAACTAGATTTTTCGCAAAATTAAAATAAAACTTTACTTAAATTAAGTCAAATTTTACGTAAATTATGTCTAAAAATAGAAGATTTGCATAAAGATCAAAAGTTTTATGTAAAACTCAATTTTTTCGCAATGTTAATGATTAAAAAAAATACAATTTTAAATAAATTAAGTTAAACTTTACGTTAATTTTGTCTAAAAATAAAAATTTTATGTAAAGTTTAAAGGTTTTACGTAAATTTGATTTTTTACAAAATTACTAATTTGTATTTAAAAAATAGAACTTTATGTAAATTTAATTTAATTTTATATAAAAAAAGTTATCAAGATTGAGAAACAAGAAATTCAGGGAGATTAGAAGAAAAAAAAAGGTTATAAAATGGTGATTAGAAAAATATAATGATGAAGGAGAGTAAGGTTGAAAGAATTTCCAGAAAAAATAAAAAGTATAGCAGGTGTTAATTAGAAATCAATCTCTAACAAGGAGTTTAAGTAGCCGGTAAAATGGATTTAATAATTTAATGATGAGATTCTAATATTTTTGAGATCAAACGGTGTAAAACACAAAGTAACTTTACTTTGTTTTGTGACCAAGTAACAGTAGCCAACACCTCCACACATATATAAGAAAGGTTCCAAACAACTGAACCATTTGTTCAACATATAATCACTTACACAATTTAATCAGTACAATCAACAACCTCATTGCCTTGATCTTGATTTATACAAACTAAAGCACCAGCCCCACAAACTATATCAGCAGCCCTACAAACAAGAAAAAACATTAATCAATCCACAAATATTAATTGAGTTGTTCCAAAATAAAAAACAGGAATTATTCAAACATAATAAATTAGATTTCAGATGAAACAGCTTCATCAGATAAGGACTGGCTTAACAACTCAAATTGAGGAGCATAATTCATCTTTATTTTCAACCTCAGTCCTTCAGATGACTCTACTTTCCCTCTAACTTTCTTCACTACTCCTCTCTTCTTCTTCTTCTTCTTCTTCTTCTTCTTCTTCTTCTTCTTCTTCTTCTTCTTCTTCTTCTTCTTCTTCTTCTTCTCATTCTCTGCTCCTCCTCTCTCTTTTTCAAAACCTTCAACTCTCTTTCTCTGTACCTGCTTGTTGTATTCTTCATTAACAACATTATATTCTTCCCAAAAACCAGGAAGATTAAAAAAATCATTATCCTCATCAGATTCTTTAAATAATTTTCCCGAATGCTGACTTGCTAGCATTCGCTCGGAACGCTGGCTCATCCTCTCTTCCTTGCTGACTCTGTACTTCGTAAAAATGTTCTCAACAAATGTATTCATTCGTACTGTCATTCTCCTCAAACATATTTTCTGCTTCATCCACCAACATAAACATCTCAGTTACAATAGTAGCTAATTTCTTAGCCACTGATTTAAACCTGCCCATGAATTCCTGCATTTATAAAATTTATCAAAACGAAACAGAATCTTCTATACAAAAGAAAAACACAGATGCATACCATGAAGTAACTGGGATAGCCAGAAACTCCTTCTTGAGTATCTTCATCTTCTCCTTCTTCTACACAACATAGTTAACATTCTCGAGTTAATTGTAAATAAAAAAAGAAAAACCAAAATAACCACAAAATAGGAAATATGAACATAGGTAATAGATGAAGTATGGAATAGATGTGGCTGTTTTCCATTAAGAGCATGGAAAACAATTCAGATGAGAAGCTTATAACAGTTACAAAACTGAAAATAGAACTTCGCACGAAATTTGATAATATAATTAATCCATAGAAATTTCAACATCTTTCCTCATGATTACCAAGCTAGGTCATATAATCCCAAAAATTTGATTACTAGTGAATCTTATTGATTCACAATTATCAGCTACTATGAATTTTTCCATCAAAATGAAGACAAAAAACCCAATACCGTCTGTAGTTCAGATCTACAGCATACCCCAAAGGGAAAAGTCAACACATTATGATATTTAGCTCCAGCAAAACCTTAATTCGAAAAAAAAGAATTGCTCTCAAACTTATTTCGGGAAAAAGGAAAGAAACAACTTACTGCATAATAGAGAGCAATAATTACCATGTTGTTATGGTCTGAGCAAGCCTCCCTTCTTCAAGCTCAAAGTCGTCCATCTCTCTCCCACCTCCAAAACCTGATGCTGGATCCTTTCTCGCATCTCTCCTCCTCAAAGAAATCACGAAACAAAAATAATAATAGCCATATCATCAACTTCCATTAAAATAGTGTAATAACCCTATTTTGAGAAAATTATATATTTAATTTAATTATTTTTATCATATTAAAAATACTAAATTTTATGTTTTACAGCTAAGGGGTTTACTTTTACCAAATAAACCCTTGCTAAAAGGCAAAGTGAAAAAAAAAGGTTTCTTCTCCTAATTGTTTCAAACAGCCGCCAATGGCTTTCTTCAAGGTTCTCTAAAGCTGCTCTATCAAATTTTCTGTGTCTCTCCTCCAATTAGTTTTGGAACCATCAAACTTTTATAATAATTTCCTCTTCTCAAGGTTGTTCCATCATTGTCAGGTAACTTTATATATATATTTTTATAAAAAAAACTTGTTCTCTGTCTTTCCAAATAGTAGTCCTATTCGAATTCATTGTGTTTTACAAATAAAATATACTATTGTTAATTTCATTTTGGAAAAGTGAGCATAGCACAATCTATTGATTTAACTTTCTCTGCAACTTCATTTTTTTTTGTCCATGATTTCAATTACCAATTTATTATTATATAATAGTACAACTTACCTTCCTCTGGAACTTCATTTTTTTGTCCATGAATTGATAAGACTATCCCATCCTATCTACCTACCTTTCTACCTTTGCTATTATAATATATTATTATATAATAAAAACTTTTCCAAACCTTTGACCCATTTAATCTCTTTTTTTTACATGGAAATAAAAGCTTTGGATTAAGGCACAGTAAATCCGTTTTCTCTTTTTTTTTTCTTTCCACAAACAAAGGTTTAATAATTTTAGCAATATCTTCACATAAGTAGTTTTAAACATGGTTTAGTTTAATTGATTTCTGAAGGTTTATTGCTTGCCCCCCTAATATATTAATTGTCCCCATTAGTTTAGATATGATTAAGCTTAGTTAATTCATTTTTCCCTTTTATTGAACCAATAGGAAATTCTGATATCCCTTCAGTCGATTGAGAGACGAGCTTTTCGGTGCTTGCTTCCGTTTAAATTCCAGGTGAGTGGTAATTATAGTACATAATCCTATTTGATTGAAATATTAGATTGAAAAACTGTTTATCAAAAATTAGCGTTTGACAGTATATTTTCGTTCCTAAAAACGTATAGCTTAAACCTTGTGTTTACTAAATATCCTTAGTATTAGAGCGTATATTCTGGAACAGGCCTTTATATTGATTTGTTTTATTATCAGATACAATGGATTTATTAAAAATTTGATTTGATATGATTTGTAGTTTCTGATACGCGATTTATCGCAGTTATTACCTTTGTTTAGAAATCTGATAATTCGTTCAATCAGTTATGATTTTCTAAATTATATATGTATACTATATGTTTTCAAACTGGTACAAGTGCTCAGTATATCTGTATCTGTTATCTGGCCTCTCACCGATCTTCATAACATTAGGTCCTTGCATTTGTCTTTGAGTCAGGTGTCAGTTGTCAGTTTGTCGTCAGTTGTGTCATCATTAGAAACATGCATAAGATCGGTGAAGGCGATTGTCTGTTATCCGTATCTGTTATTGGTAGCGCTTACCATTTATCTGGCCCTGGTGGTGTGCAGTATCACCACTCTGTTACATTGTACCATGTGTTTTAAAGCTTTTGTCTTATTTCCTGATTATACTAATATTTGCTATTTTGAAAGGTTTCAGGGTTATGTTTGACAATTGATTGTCAGCATTTGAAATTGATTATCTTATATTTCCCCTTTAGTTTAACTGATTTTGAAATACTATATTTTGAACTATATTCGTCATGATTTAAAAGTATCAGCTTGCCTGCCTGTTCCCTTTCTGTTGTGTGCTGTAGCTACTACTCACTGAGGTTTTCCCTCGTATAGACGAAAATCTCATACCACGTTGAATCTTTCTTTTTCAGATTAAGGTCCCTGTTCGTGAGGTAACCCTTGGATTGATGTTGAAGGAGATTGCCTAATAAATTAGCTTTATATTATCTTTGGAGAATTTTGATTATTGAGGTTTAGACTTGCACATTTGATACTTTTAAGGTTTATTCATGTAATTGAGACGAGTTTGATATTCTGTTAGTAAATTTTGGAATTTCTATTAGTTCAGAATTAAGGCTAGCATAGATTAAAGTTAATTTAATTTATGTACCGGTCATGGCCTGGGTTGGGTCGTGACAAAGGTGGTATCAGAGCCTAGGTTTAGGTTCTTATAGACTTACTGTGTAGGATTCACGTGTTCTGTTCGTATCCCTTATCTTGCATATCTATCTGGGTCTTCTTATTTACTCATTTCAATACCTCATTTGCTAAAGTGTCTAACTCTGCTGCATGGATAGGTAATCATGCCTCCTAAAGGAAGAAAAAGAGGCAAGAATACGGTTAATGTTAGTACTAGGAGTAGGGTGACCGTTGAGAATTCATCCCAACTTGATGGGGGAGCTTCACACCCTATTGGAGGACCAGCTCCAGCATCTGAACCAATTTTGCAACCAGTTGGAGGGTCATCTCAGCCGACGTGTACAGCTTCAACCTCTCAGCCTACTCAAATATCTAACACTGATTTGGCTGCTGGATTGCAAGGGGTCTTTCAAGCAGTTGAAAGGCTAACAAATGTGGTAGGTGAAAACAGACAACCAAGAACTACATGATCTGCTACACCTAATGATAGAGCTCAATTACAGGATCTCAGTGACTTCTTGAGGTTACAACCTCCAAAGTTTTCTGGTGAGGATTCTGTAACAGATCCTATGGATTTTCTAGATGCTATGGACAGATGTTATGAGGTCTTGGGATGCACCAGTGCTAGGATGGTATTGTTAGCAGGGAATCAGTTACAAGGAGTGGCGCGTAGTTGGTATCTTTCCAAGAGAGGGAATGGACTTGATAACGCTTTCCTTTGGCCACAGTTCCGTGATTCTTTCTTAGAGAGGTTCCTTCCTCCCAGTGTTAAGGAAGCTAAAGCTTTAGAGTTTGAAGTGCTGAACCAGGGTGGTATGACTGTGAGTGAATATGAAATGAAATTCACTCGACTTGCTCGTTTCGGTGAGCATCTTATTCCAACTAAGGAGAGGAAGGCAATGAGGTTTGAGAGGGGACTTCGGGATAGACTATTAGACCGAATTGCTCCTTTACGATTGTCTAGCTTTGAGGAAGTGGTGGATCGATCCAGGCAGATGGAGATGTTTGATGATCAGCGTAGGGCTCGTGATCAGAACAAACATGCTCGATATGACAGCCAGAGTGGTCAGCATAGTAGGGGAAGTAACTATTCAGTATCTCATGGGTCCCATTCCTTACCTGGTCAAGGAGGGCAATACTCCAAGAATAATCAGAGATATGGTCAGAGAGCTCAGCCCACTGGTACTCAGAATAGTCAAAGTTCCTCTAGATCGTCATTCCCTACTTGTCAGCTTTGCGGTAAATTCCATGGTAACTCTCCATGCCATCGAGCAACTGGGGCTTGTTTTGGTTGTGGTCAGGTGGGACATAGAAGAAAAGATTGCCCAAGCAGTAACACAACACTAGCTGTGGGTCAGGATACAGTTTCTACTCCTTTTGTTGGTACTCAGCCCTCTTCTCAGTATGGTGGTAGAGGCCAGAGTTCAGGAGGTCGAGGGCAGGGTGGTCGAGGTCCCAACTCAGCTCCTAATCATGCAACAGCAGGTTGAGGTCAGTCTAGAGCCTTTGCTCTGACACAACAGGATGCTCAGGCATTTAATGCAGTGGTGACAGGTACCATTTCTGTATGTTCATTTGATGCTAGAGTTTTGATTGATCCTGGTGCTACACATTCCTTTGTTTCTCCTTATTTTTCTATGAAATTTGGTGTACCACCCACTATGTTAGATTGTCCTTTATCTGTGGCAACACCTATAGGAGATGTCCTTGACATAAATCTAGCTTTTAAGAATTGCTTAGTAAAAGTAGGGGAAAGGGAACTCTTAGCTGATCTTGTATTACTTGAAATGTTAGATTTTGATGTGCTTTTGGGAATGGATTGGTTAGCCTCATATCATGCCTCTTTAAACTGTTATAGCAAGTTAGTAACCTTTAAAATTCCTAGGGAGATAGAATTCCAATTTCAAGGAGATCGTAGCATGGCTCCTCATAGTCTTATTTCTGCTATTGCTGCAAGAAGATTGTTGTATAAGAACTGTGAAGGGTTTCTAGCTTATGTTAAGGATACTCAAACAAAAGGTGTTGATTTGGAGAATGTTGATGTGGTGAATGAGTTTGCTGATGTTTTTCCTGAAGATTTGGCAGGTTTGCCACCTGAGAGAGTAATCGATTTCTATGTTGACTTAGCACCCGAAACAAGACCCATATCTATGCCTCCTTACCGAATGGCTCCCGCTGAACTAAAGGAGTTGAAGGAACAACTGCAAGACTTGCTTGACAAAGGGTTCATCCGCCCTAGTGTCTCTTCTTGGGGTGCTCCTGTGTTGTTTGTGAAGAAGAAGGATGGATCAATGAGGTTGTGCAATGATTATCGACAGTTGAACAAGGTCACAATACGTAACAAATACCCTCTTCCTCGAATCGATGATCTATTTGATCAGCTCCAGGGTGCAAAGTACTTCTCTAAGATCGATCTGAGGTCCGGCTATCATCAGTTGAGGGTTAAAAATGTTGACATACCTAAGACAGCTTTCAAGACTAGGTATGGTCACTATGAATTTCTGGTGATGCCTTTTGGTCTCACTAATGCTCCTACAGCTTTTATGGATCTAATGAATAGGGTGTTTAAGCCCTTCCTTGATCGTTTTGTGATAGTATTCATAGATGACATTCTGGTGTATTCTAAAAGTAAAGAAGAACATGAGCAGCATCTGAGGCTTGTTCTTCAGACCCTAAGAGAGAACCAGTTGTATGCCAAATTCTCAAAATGTGAATTCTGGTTGGATAGTATCGCATTTTTAGGGCATGTGGTATCCAAAGATGGGGTGAGCGTTGATCCGAAGAAGGTTGATGTTATTCTTCATTGGCCAAGGCCTAGTTCAGTGTCGGAGATTCGGAGTTTTCTTGGGTTAGCGGGTTACTATCGACGTTTTACGCAAGACTTTTCTCGAATAGCTTCTCCTTTAACCAAGTTAACCCAGAAGAATGTGAAGTTTCAGTGGTCAGAAGCGTGTGAGAAGAGCTTTGAAGAATTGAAAGTTCGTTTGACTTCAGCACCAGTGTTAGCTCTTCCATCTGGATCGGGGGGCTACACAGTGTTTTGTGATGCTTCAAGGGTTGGTCTGGGTTGTGTATTGATGCAACATGGTCATGTGATTGCATATGCTTCTCGCCAATTAAAGCAGCACGAAAAGAATTATCCAACTCATGATTTAGAAATGGCAGCAGTGATCTTTGCCCTAAAGATGTGGAGACATTACTTGTATGGGGAGACATGTGAGATTTTCACTGACCATAAAAGTCTCAAATACATCTTTGATCAGCGTGATTTGAATTTGAGGCAGAGAAGATGGGTGGAGTATCTCAAGGATTATGATTGCACAATTCAATACCATCCAGGGAAAGCAAACGTTGTAGCAGATGCTTTAAGTAGGAAATCTCTAGGTAGCTTAGCTCATCTTTCCGTAGTGAGGAGACCTTTAATTAGTGACATTCATGAATTGATTGATCAAGGAGTAAAAATTGAGGCAACTTCTGAAGCGTTAGTAGCTCATTTTCGTGTTAGACCTATTCTATTAGATAGAATCAAGGTAGCCCAACAAGAAGATCCTCAATTGTGTAAAGTTAGGGATGGTGTTTGTCAGGGTAAGGTTCAGGAATTCGTGATTGGTGATGATGGAGTTCTTCGTTATGGGACTAGACTGTGTGTTCCTGATGTTGATGATTTAAAAAGGGAAATTTTGGAGGAAGCACACTGTTCAGCTTATACAATTCATCCTGGTTCCACTAAGATGTATAGAGATTTAAGGGAGTTATACTGGTGGAGTGGAATAAAGAGAGATGTTGCAGACTTTGTTGCTAAATGCCTTACTTGTCAACAAGTCAAGGCAGAACATCAGAGACCGTCTGGTTGCTCCAACCACTACCCATTCCTGAGTGGAAGTGGGAGAATATTGCTATGGACTTCGTGGTAGGATTTCCTCGCACTAGAGGAGGGTACGATTCCATTTGGGTGATAGTCGACCGTTTAACTAAGTCTGCTCATTTTCTTCATGTGAAGATAACTTATGATTTCTCTAAGCTTGCTCAGTTATACATTGATGAGATTGTTAGACTTCATGGAGTCCCAGTCTCTATTGTGTCGGATCGTGGTGCTCAATTCACTTCTCGATTCTGGAAGAAATTTCAAGAAGCACTTGGTACAAAACTTCAGTTTGGCACCGCTTTTCATCCTCAGACGGACGGTCAGTCAGAGAGGACTATTCAGACTTTAGAGGATATGCTTCGAGCTTGTATTTTTGATTTTGGCCAAAATTGGGATCATCATTTACCTTTGGTAGTGTTTGCTTATAACAACAGCTATCAAGCTAGCATAGAGATGGCACCTTATGAAGCTTTGTATGGTCGTAAGTGTCGGTCGCCGATTTGTTGGGATGAGGTTGGAGAAAGGAGACTCACTAGACCCGAGTTGATACAGTTGACTTCAGACAAAGTTCGTATTATCCGTGAGAGACTCTTGACAGCTCAAAGTAGGCAAAAGAGTTATGTTGATCCGAGGCGCAAGAATGTAGAATCTCAGATCGGTGATCATGTGTTTCTGAAGGTCTCTCCGATGAAAGGAATCATGCGTTTTGGCAAGAAAGGAAAATTAAGTCCGTGTTATGTAGGCCCGTTTGAGATTCTAGAAAGGATTGGTGCAGTTGCATATCGATTAACTCTCCCACCTGATTTCTCTAAGGTTCATCCGGTATTCCATATATCGATGCTTAGGAAATACATTCATGATGCTTCCCATGTCTTGCAACCTCAAACTATACAAGTTAGAGATGATCTGACCTATGAAGAGCAACCCATTGGCATTTTAGACAACCAAGTTCGGAAGATGCGTTCTAAAGAAATTCCTTTAGTTAAAGTTCTTTGGCAAAATCACTCAAGTAGTGAGGCCACTTGGGAGACTGAATCCGAGATGCGAGTTAGATACCCTCATTTATTCAATATGTCAGGTTAGTGTCCTTATAATCTAACACAATAATCTCGAAATAATCTCGAAATAGCACCAATATAGGCTTAACGTTTACAACATAATATCAATTTAGGCTTAACGTTTACAACATAATATCAATTTAGGCTTAACGTTTATAATATAGCATCAATTTAGGCCTCATGTACAAAATAACACCAATATAGGTTTAACGTTTACAAAATTAAGTCAAAATTTACGTAAATTACGTCTAAAAATAGAAGATTTAAGTAACTTTCAAAGATTTTACGCAAAACTAAATTCTTCACAAAGTTAATATTTTTTATAAAAATATAGCTTTACGTAAATTAAGTCTAACTTTACGTAAATTATGTCTAAGAATACAAAATTTACGTAAAGTTGAAAGGTTTTACGTAAAACTCAATTTTTTTGGAAGTTACTGATTTTTTTTTCTAAAATTACAAATTTACATAAATTATGTATAAAAATAGAAGATTTACGTAAAATTCAAAAGTTTTATGTAAAACTAGATTTTTCGCAAAATTAAAATAAAACTTTACTTAAATTAAGTCAAATTTTACGTAAATTATGTCTAAAAATAGAAGATTTGCATAAAGATCAAAAGTTTTATGTAAAACTCAATTTTTTCGCAATGTTAATGATTAAAAAAAATACAATTTTAAATAAATTAAGTTAAACTTTACGTTAATTTTGTCTAAAAATAAAAATTTTATGTAAAGTTTAAAGGTTTTACGTAAATTTGATTTTTTACAAAATTACTAATTTGTATTTAAAAAATAGAACTTTATGTAAATTAAATTTAATTTTATATAAAAAAAGTTATCAAGATTGAGAAACAAGAAATTCAGGGAGATTAGAAGAAAAAAAAAGGTTATAAAATGGTGATTAGAAAAATATAATAATGAAGGAGAGTAAGGTTGAAAGAATTTCCAGAAAAAATAAAAAGTATAGCAGGTGTTAATTAGAAATCAATCTCTAACAAGGAGTTTAAGTAGCCGGTAAAATGAATTTAATAATTTAATGATGAGATTCTAATATTTTTGAGATCAAACGGTGTAAAACACAAAGTAACTTTACTTTGTTTTGTGACCAAGTAACAGTTGCCAACACCTCCACACATATATAAGAAAGGTTCCAAACAACTGAACCATTTGTTCAACAAATAATCACTTACACAATTTAATCAGTACAATCAACAACCTCATCGCCTTGATCTTGATTTATACAAACTAAAGCACCAGCCCCACAAACTATATCAGCAGCCCTACAAACAAGAAAAAACATTAATTAATCCACAAATATTAATTGAGTTGTTCCAAAACAAAAAACAGGAATTATTCAAACATAATAAATTACATTTGAGATGAAACAGCTTAATCAGATAAGGACTGGCTTAACAACTCAAATTGAGGAGCAGAATTCATCTTTATTTTCAACCCCAGTCCTTCAGATGACTCTACTTTCCCTCTAACTTTCTTCACTACTCCTCTCTTCTTCTTCTTCTTCTTCTTCTTCTTCTTCTTCTTCTTCTTCTTCTTCTTCTCATTCTCTGCTCCTCCCCTCTCTTTTTCAAAACCTTCAACTCTCTTTCTCTGTACCTGCTTGTTGTATTCTTCATTAACAACATTATATTCTTCCCAAAAACCAGGAAGATTAAAAAAATCATTATCCTCATCAGATTCTTTAAATAATTTTCCCGAATGCTGACTTGCTAGCATTCGCTCGGAACGCTGGCTCATCCTCTCTTCCTTGCTGACTCTGTACTTCGTAAAAATGTTCTCAACAAATGTATTCATTCGTACAGGTAAGTCATTCTCCTCAAACATATTTTCTGCTTCATCCACCAACATAAACATCTCAGTTACAGTAGTAGCTAATTTCTTAGCCACTGATTTAAACCTGCCCGTGAATTCCTGCATTTATAAAATTTATCAAAACGAAACAGAATCTTCTATATAAAAGAAAAACACAGATGCATACCATGAAGTAACTGGGATAGCCAGAAACTCCTTCTTGAGTATCTTCATCTTCTCCTTTTTCTACATGCTTCTTCTTCTTTTCTTCTCTCTTATTCTTCTTCTTACCTTCGACCTTAGGGCCTTCACATTCTACCTCTGCCTCAGATTTCACTAATCTCTTCAATACAATTCCCTTACCAAAACCACTGGCTTTTTCCAACTTAATTCTTTCAGAACATTATTCCACACAAAGGTTAGTGGAAAGGAACGTGGCCTCAAATCAACACCACGTTGCAAACACTACAAGAAAAAACTTGTTCTCTGTCTTTCCAAATCGTAGTCCTATTCGAATTCATTGTGTTTTACAAATAAAATATACTATTGTTAATTTCATCTTGGAAAAGTGAGCATAGCACAATCTATTGATTTAACTTTCTTTGGAACTTCATTTTTTTTTGTCCATGATTTCAATTGCCAATTTATTATTATATAATAGTACAACTTACCTTCCTCTGGAACTTCATTTTTTTGTCCATGAATTGATAAGACTATCTCATCCTATCTACCTACCTTTCTACCTTTGCTATTATAATATATTATTATATAATAAAAACTTTTCCAAACCTTTGACCCATTTAATCTCTTTTTTTTACATGGAAATAAAAGCTTTGGATTAAGGCACAGTAAATCCGTTTTCTCTTTTTTTTTCTTTCCACAAACAAAGGTTTAATAATTTTAGCAATATCTTCACATAAGTAGTTTTAAAAATGGTTTAGTTTAATTGATTTCTGAAGGTTTATTGCTTGCTCCCCTAATATATTAATTGTCCCCATTAGTTTAGATATGATTAAGCTTAGTTAATTCATTTTTCCCTTTTATTGAACCAATAGGAAATTCTGATATCCCTTCAGTCGATTGAGAGACGAGCTTTTCGGTGTTTGCTTCCATTTAAATTCCAGGTGAGTGGTAATTATAGTACATGATCCTATTTGATTGAAATATTAGATTGAAAAACTGTTTATCAAAAATTAGCGTTTGACAGTATATTTTCGTTCCTAAAAACGTATAGCTTAAACCTTGTGTTTACTAAATATCCTTAGTATTAGAGCGTATATTCTGGAACATGCCTTTATATTGATTTGTTTTATTATCAGATACAATGGATTTATTAAAAATTTGATTTGATATGATTTGTAGTTTCTGATACGCGATTTATCGCAGTTATTACCTTTGTTTAGAAATCTGATAATTCGTTCAATCAGTTATGATTTTCTAAATTATATATGTATACTATATGTTTTCAAACTGGTACAAGTGCTCAGTATATCTGTATCTGTTATCTGGCCTCTCACCGATCTTCATAACATTAGGTCCTTGCATTTGTCTTTGAGTCAGGTGTCAGTTGTCAGTTTGTCGTCAGTTGTGTCATCATTAGAAACATGCATAAGATCGGTGAAGGCGATTGTCTGTTATCTGTATCTGTTATTGGTAGCGCTTACCATTTATCTGGCCCTGGTGGTGTGCAGTATCACCACTCTGTTACATTGTACCATATGTTTTAAAGCTTTTGTCTTATTTCCTGATTATACTAATATTTGCTATTTTGAAAGATTTCAGGGTTATGTTTGACAATTGATTGTCAGCATTTGAAATTGATTATCTTATATTGCCCCTTTAGTTTAACTGATTTTGAAATACTATATTTTGAACTATATTCCTCATGATTTAAAAGTATCAGCTTGCCTGCCTGTTCCCTTTCTGTTGTGTGCTGTAGCTACTACTCACTGAGGTTTTCGCTCGTATAGACGAAAATCTCATACCACGTTGAATCTTTCTTTTTCAGATTAAGGTCCCTATTCGTGAGGTAACCCTTGGATTGATGTTGAAGGAGATTGCCTAATAAATTAGCTTTATATTATCTTTGGAGAATTTTGATTATTGAGGTTTAGACTTGCACATTTGTTTCTTTTAAGGTTTATTCATGTAATTGAGACGAGTTTGATATTCTGTTAGTAAATTTTGGAATTTCTATTAGTTCAGAATTAAGGCTAGCATAGATTAAAGTTAATTTAATTTATGTACCGGTCATGGCCTGGGTTGGGTCGTGACAAAGGTGGTATCAGAGCCTAGGTTTAGGTTCTTATAGACTTACTGTGTAGGATTCACGTGTTCTGTTCGTATCCCTTATCTTGCATATCTATCTGGGTCTTCTTATTTACTCATTTCAATACCTCATTTGCTAAAGTGTCTAACTCTGCTCCATGGATAGGTAATCATGCCTCCTAAAGGAAGAAAAAGAGGCAAGAATACGGTTAATGTTAGTACTAGGAGTAGGGTGACCATTGAGAATTCATCCCAACTTGATGGGGGAGCTTCACACCCTATTGGAGGACCAGCTCCAGCATCTGAACCAATTTTGCAACCAGTTGGAGGGTCATCTCAGCCGACGCGTACAGCTTCAACCTCTCAGCCTACTCAAATATCTAACACTGATTTGGCTGCTGGATTGTAAGGGGTCTTTCAAGCAGTTGAAAGGCTAACAAATGTGGTAGGTGAAAACAGACAACCAAGAACTACATGATCTGCTATACCTAATGATAGAGCTCAATTACAGGATCTCAGTGACTTCTTGAGGTTACAACCTCCAAAGTTTTCTGGTGAGGATTCTGTAACAGATCCTATGGATTTTCTAGATGCTATGGACAGATGTTATGAGGTCTTGGGATGCACCAGTGCTAGGATGGTATTGTTAGTAGGGAATCAGTTATAAGGAGTGGCGCGTAGTTGGTATCTTTACAAGAGAGGGAATGGACTTGATAACGCTTTCCTTTGGCCACAGTTCCGTGATTCTTTCTTAGAGAGGTTCCTTCCTCCCAGTGTTAAGGAAGCTAAAGCTTTAGAGTTTGAAGTGCTGAACCAGGGTTGTATGACTGTGAGTGAATATGAAATGAAATTCACTCGACTTGCTCGTTTCGGTGAGCATCTTATTCCAACTAAGGAGAGGAAGGCAATGAGGTTTGAGAGGGGACTTCGGGATAGACTGTTAGACCAAATTGCTCCTTTACGATTGTCTAGCTTTGAGGAAGTGGTGGATCGATCCAGGCAGATGGAGATGTTTGATGATCAGCGTAGGGCTCGTGATCAGAACAAACGTGCTCGATATGACAACCAGAGTGGTCAGCATAGTAGGGGAAGTAACTATTCAGTATCTCATGGGTCCCATTCCTTACCTGGTCAAGGAGGGCAATACTCCAAGAATAATCAGAGATATGGTCAGAGAGCTCAGCCCACTGGTACTCAGAATAGTCAAAGTTCCTCTAGATCGTCATTCCCTACTTGTCAGCTTTGCGGTAAATTCCATGGTAACTCTCCATGCCATCGAGCAACTGGGGCTTGTTTTGGTTGTGGTCAGGTGGGACATAGAAGAAAAGATTGCCCAAGCAGTAACACAACACTAGCTGTGGGTCAGGATACAGTTTCTACTCCTTTTGTTGGTACTCAGCCCTCTTCTCAGTATGGTGGTAGAGGCCAGAGTTCAGGAGGTCGAGGGCAGGGTGGTCGAGGTCCCAACTCAGCTCCTAATCATGCAACAGCAGGTTGAGGTCAGTCTAGAGCCTTTGCTCTGACACAACAGGATGCTCAGGCATCTAATGCAGTGGTGACAGGTACCATTTCTGTATGTTCATTTGATGCTAGAGTTTTGATTGATCCTGGTGCTACACATTCCTTTGTTTCTCCTTATTTTTCTATGAAATTTGGTGTACCACCCACTATGTTAGATTGTCCTTTATCTGTGGCAACACCTATAGGAGATGTCCTTGACATAAATCTAGCTTTTAAGAATTGCTTAGTAAAAGTAGGGGAAAGGGAACTCTTAGCTGATCTTGTATTACTTGAAATGTTAGATTTTGATGTGCTTTTGGGAATGGATTGGTTAGCCTCATATCATGCCTCTTTAAACTGTTATAGCAAGTTAGTAACCTTTAAAATTCCTGGGGAGATAGAATTCCAATTTCAAGGAGATCGTAGCATGGCTCCTCATAGTCTTATTTCTGCTGTTGCTGCAAGAAGATTGTTGTATAAGAACTGTGAAGGGTTTCTAGCTTATGTTAAGGATACTCAAACAAAAGGTGTTGATTTGGAGAATGTTGATGTGGTGAATGAGTTTGCTGATGTTTTTCCTGAAGATTTGGCAGGTTTGCCACCTGAGAGAGTAATCGATTTCTGTGTTGACTTAGCACCCGAAACAAGACCCATATCTATGCCTCCTTACCGAATGGCTCCCGCTGAACTAAAGGAGTTGAAGGAACAACTGCAAGACTTGCTTGACAAAGGGTTCATCCGCCCTAGTGTCTCTCCTTGGGGTGCTCCTGTGTTGTTTGTGAAGAAGAAGGATGGATCAATGAGGTTGTGCAATGATTATCGACAGTTGAACAAGGTCACAATACGTAACAAATACCCTCTTCCTCGAATCGATGATCTATTTGATCAGCTCCAGGGTGCAAAGTACTTATCTAAGATCGATCTGAGGTCCGGCTATCGTCAGTTGAGGGTTAAAAATGTTGACATACCTAAGACAGCTTTCAGGACTAGGTATGGTCACTATGAATTTCTGGTGATGCCTTTTGGTCTCACTAATGCTCCTACAGCTTTTATGGATCTAATGAATAGGGTGTTTAAGCCCTTCCTTGATCGTTTTGTGATAGTATTCATAGATGACATTCTAGTGTATTCTAAAAGTAAAGAAGAACATGAGCAGCATCTGAGGCTTGTTCTTCAGACCCTAAGAGAGAACCAGTTGTATGCCAAATTCTCAAAATGTGAATTCTGGTTGGATAGTGTCGCATTTTTAGGGCATGTGGTATCCAAAGATGGGGTGAGCGTTGATCCGAAGAAGGTTGATGTTGTTCTTCATTGGCCAATGCCTAGTTCAGTGTCGGAGATTCGAAGTTTTCTTGGGTTAGCGGGTTACTATCGACGTTTTATGCAAGACTTTTCTCGAATAGCTTCTCCTTTAACCAAGTTAACCTAGAAGAATGTGAAGTTTCAGTGGTCAGAAGCGTGTGAGAAGAGCTTTGAAGAATTGAAAGTTCGTTTGACTTCAGCACCAGTGTTAGCTCTTCCATCTGGATCGGGGGGCTACACAGTGTTTTGTGATGCTTCAAGGGTTGGTCTGGGTTGTGTATTGATGCAACATGGTCATGTGATTGCATATGCTTCTCGCCAATTAAAGCAGCACGAAAAGAATTATCCAACTCATGATTTAGAAATGGCAGCAGTGATCTTTGCCCTAAAGATATGGAGACATTACTTGTATGGGGAGACATGTGAGATTTTCACTGACCATAAAAGTCTCAAATACATCTTTGATCAGCGTGATTTGAATTTGAGGCAGAGAAGATGGGTGGAGTATCTCAAGGATTATGATTGCACAATTCAATACCATCCAGGGAAAGGAAACGTTGTAGCAGATGCTTTAAGTAGGAAATCTCTGGGTAGCTTAGCTCATCTTTCCGTAGTGAGGAGACCTTTGATTAGTGACATTCATGAATTGATTGATCAAGGAGTAAAAATTGAGGCAACTTCTGAAGCGTTAGTAGCTCATTTTCGTGTTAGACCTATTCTATTAGATAGAATCAAGGTAGCCCAACAAGAAGATCCTCAATTGTGTAAAGTTAGGGATGATGTTTGTCAGGGTAAGGTTCAGGAATTCGTGATTGGTGATGATGGAGTTCTTCGTTATGGGACTAGACTGTGTGTTCCTGATGTTGATGATTTAAAAAGGGAAATTTTGGAGGAAGCACACTGTTCAGCTTATACAGTTCATCCTAGTTCCACTAAGATGTATAGAGATTTAAGGGAGTTATACTGGTGGAGTGGAATAAAGAGAGATGTTGCAGACTTTGTTGCTAAATGCCTTACTTGTCAACAAGTCAAGGCAGAACATCAGAGACCGTCTGGGTTGCTCCAACCACTACCCATCCTAAATTGCCTCATCTTCCGATTCGTTAAGATTGCTATATACACGGTCTGGTTCTATCATTGAATATTCAGGTGCTGGGAAGACAAAGGATGATAAAGGGGCAACATCCGGGATACCATAGAATTCAAAAGCATTTGGTGGGGCTATATTTATGTCCATCATTCCTGCAGTGCAAGAAACCATACTGGGTGAATCATGCACGTTACCATCGACCATCTCATTTTGAAGGCCAACATCAACATCAACCCCAACCCCAACCTCTTCTTCTCCTTGTCTTTCATGTTCTTCATGATCATCGTATTCTTCATAATCAAAATCGTCATCCATATCTAAGTCGACATCACTCTCGCTAGATATGCTTTCTCGACCCCCGTATTCACTTACCGGATCAGGTTCTGGTTCTTCTACATTTTGGCTAGCAATTCTTGTTGTATATTGACTACCTCCAGCTTCAAACGCAAATCCATGTTGGTGGCTAAATTGACTACTTCCGCCTTCGCCTCTGCCTCCACCTTCGTTTGAGTTTGTGTATTGAACAATACTATGAAAGTTTTGAGCTTGCGAATCATTTGGATGACCATAATTTGGCGTTGAAAAATACCCGTCAAACACGCCACTAGGTGGGCAATCTACCAAATTAAAATTCGATGGGGGGTGATAGCTTGTTCTAGCTGTTGATGGCCCTTCAATGTTCCATGTATTTCCATAACTTGTCTGGGTATTGACAAACTCATTGTATACATGGAGCATATTTGATGTCGTTGCATTGTTTGTTGATGTTTCAACTTTAAGATATAATTCTACCGTACGATATGTTGGTATGTTGCTCAAGTTATCGTAAATGAAATCAACATCATCGTCATTGGATATAGTCATATGAGAAAATGACAATGAATCATCCCCTTAGATAGGAAATTTGTACACGATTCGTGTTAACTTCATACTACTGTCTAACTCAATCGCTCCTTCAAGATTAGATACAAGTTCCCCAAATGATGGTTTATTTCTAAACTTCAGTCGTTTACTTTTTGCGGATGTGGTAGACCAATCATATTCAAAATCACAACCACTAAAATTCATATTCCCGCCCCAACATACGATATAATTAATATATCCTGCCATTATATAGTACCTACATATAAAAATTATTTAATAGTTCTCCTATCAAAATTACTAGTATGGAACATATTAGAAGCATTTATTTAATCAACATATATAATCAACATTTGGACCATTTTAGTCATTTGGGTTCGTAAATTTACAAATTCTACTAAATATCATTAACTTACTTTGTTCAAACACACATGTAATCTATTTAAGTTCATAATTAAGACTTTTACATACATAATTCTTATTAAAATAGTTCTTATTAAAATAGTTAATATTAAAATAGTTCATAATTAATAATTGTATATACAAAACTCTTATTTTAGTTCATAGTTACAACTTCTAAACATTATTAAACTCTACTTGTTTTCGAACAATTTACATTTTAAGTCCTATATATTAATTAAACATTTTTTACCCTACAAAATTCTTATTAAAGTAGTTCGTATTTACTACTTCTATTTTAATTCACAATTCCTACTACTACAAACAAAGTGCAAACATTTAACATAATTCTTACATTTTCTAACATTTAACATAATTCTAACATTATATCATATTTATAGTATTTTCATTTAATTATTTTAATCTCCAATATTAACATATTTCTAACATACATATCTAATATCACTTGAAATAAATAGATAATTACATACCTTTTCTTTCTATAGAAGATTTCTTCTATTATGCACCACCATGAAAAAAATTAAAGATAGTGTTATTATTAAGTAAACATATATAAAATAACCAAATTATTAATACTAATTACATATAACAAAATATTTCTAATATTTCACATATTAACCTAATTCTAACAAGTAGATAAATATTATCTCAAAAAATAGTATCTTTATTTTTTGTTCCATAAATAGTAGATAAATATTATCTCAATAAATAGTAGATAAATATTATCTCAATAAAAACAATTATTTCAAACATTTAAAAAAAATTAAAATAATTCTAACATTTATCATAATTCTTACATTTTCTAACCTATTTCAGGCTTTTTTAACCTATTTCAAACATTTATCATATTTCTAACCTATTTCAAACATTTCTTAACCTATTTCAAACATTTAACATATTTATAACATATATATCTAATATTAAACATAAATTTTTTTACACATTTCTATAACACATTTATAGGTTTTTCATTTAATTTCCGACATTAACATATGAAATACATAAATAATTACATAGTTTTTTTTATTTAGTAGATTTCTTGTATTATGCACCAAAATAGAAAAAAAAAGGTAAAGTCAATACATAGAAAATAACTAATGTATTAATACTAATTACATATAAAAAAAATTAGAGTGCTTAAACATACCTATAATTTGTTGAAACTCTTCCAAATAGGGTGAAAGATAATGGATGATTTTTTTTTAAAATATGAGAGTTGAAGGATGAGGGAAAGAAAGAGTTTAAGAGAGGGTTTTTTTTTTGAAAAATAAAGGAAAGAAAGATGAGAGAAATAAGAAAGAGTTTAATGGATGATTTTGTTTGAAATATGAGGGTTGAAGGATGAGGGAAAGAAGAAAGAGTTTAAGAGAGAGTTTTGTTTGAAATATTAGGGTTGAAGAAGGAAGGAAATAAAAAGTGTAAGGGAATGAAGAATGAATAAGGTAAAATAAAGGGTTTTAATAGAAAAAAAAAGTTATCTATATTCACCCCATGCATTTTGGGTGGATTTGTAATTTTTTCACTGCTCCCGTGATGGGAGCAGTGAAGAAAAGAGAGAAGGAATATATTCCTTCTCTCTACGCAGAGTGTGGTCAAATCCACACTCTGTCACACACTTTAGAGACCGGAAGGGTACCTTCCGGTCACTTTTTTTATTATTAAAACATAGAAACCGGAAGGGTTCCTTCCGGTTTCTATTTTTTTTTAATTAAAAAATAGAAACCGGAAGGGACCCTTCCTGTTTCTCTGTTTTCGATTTAAAAAAAAAAAATTAATAATAGAAACCGGAAGCTGGTCTTCCGGTTTCTTTGCAAAATGAAACCGGAAGCCCAGCTTCCGGTTTCGAACCCGGTTAACCAAGCCCCACAGTGGGCATTATGTTTAACCGGGTACCACAATGGACTTAAAGTCCATATTAAGCTCCATTTGGGGGCAAAATCCACGTTTCCTCTTCTATGAAGAAAAAAGAGAGAAGGCTGTAAACTAAAAGATGGAAAAGTTATTATATATATGGTTTATTTAGGGTTAGACATGGGCTTTGATTAGTTAATGGGTTGCCTATTGAATCAGGCCCAATCCAAACTTACATACATAGTCCATTTATTTATTTCTCTTTAATTTTCTTTACATGGTCTAATAATAATAATAATAATAATATGATAAAATAATAATTCAAATAATTTTTGAACTTAAAATTAAAATATGGAGTGTTGGTAAAGGCTATGATTACTTTATTTTTGACAAAGTAAGCCTTACTTTGTGTGTTTTCACCATTGGATAAATTTTACATTCCATCATCCAATGGTGAAAATAACTAAGTAAGGTTTACTTTATCAAAAATAAAGTAACCATAGAAGGCACCATGGAGTGTTATACGGAAACGAATAGACCATTGATATAAATCTAAATTTATAAATAGCACAATTATGGTGTAAGAATGTTTTGCAATTTTTTTATTTATAGATGCAAGAAAAATTAATTCAAAGCTAATATTTTTTAAGTTTAATATTCATTAATTATATTTGTCAATTTTGTTAATTTATGATATATTTTTCCTTAAATTTTACTTGATCTTATATTTAGTTAAGTTATTAAGCTTAATTAATTCTAGGGGAAAGTTTAAATAAAACCCTTGTGGTTTCACTAATTTTCAGATAAAAGACTATCTTTAACGCTATTAAAACTATCTTTAACGACCTGAAAATGAAAATTTTCAAGAATTAAAGTTGTTCAATGCCATATTTTCTATGGAACTACATTTTCGATTTTAGAAAATCATCTGTTTTGGAACTCTCTCTCTCTAAACATTAACTTTCTCTCTCTTTACCAAACATCATCTAAATAGTCTCGAAATAAAAAAGTTGATGAATTAAAGTTGTTTAGAATATTAGTAATTATTAAAATATGTCATTTTTGAAGTTGTTAAGAGTGATTTTAATAGTATCAATCGAAAAAGTCCCTATTTTGCTAAAGTTGAAAACCTTAGTCCTCGTTTTGACAAAAAGTAAAGCACAGTCCTTTATCTAAAAATTAGTGAAACCACAGAGGTTTTATTTGAACTTTACCCTTAATTCTAAGGTTCTCAGATATTATATTTATTTAATAAAACAATATAATTTTTTTTTATATATTTGATATATATATACTTTACTATATATTTAAATAGAAAATTAGATTTCTACCAAAAAAAATAGAAAATTAGATTATTAGGATGAATAAAATGTTAATAAACACATGAATTTAAAATTCATATGGAAAAAGTGTTAAACTTAACTAGATAATTTTGATAAATAAAAAATTATTAACACTTTAAGAAATAAAATATAAATTCAAATAGAGATATTTTCATAAATCTATCTATAATGAAAATAAAATTGAACATTCAAGTTAGAATAATAGGATTTTTTGTTTAAAAAATTTGAAATATATTAAATTTTGACGGAATTCCGTCGGTAATTCCGTCAGAACATGTTGACAGAATAGTATTCCGTCAGCAATTCCGTTAACAGAATATGACGGAAAAGTTTCCGTCAATTATATCGTCATAATTAATGGCGGGGATGTTCCCGCCAGAATATTTTGATAGATTTTTTATTCCGTCAGACAATCCGTCAATCTTTTTGACGGAAACAGTACGACGGAAATCCGACAAAATTTACTGACGGAATTTATTCCGTCAGAAAATTCCATCAGCAATCACACATTTTCTAGTAGTGAAACGATCAAAATAACATATCTACAATAAAACAAAAGAGAAAAACAAATTATAAGCAAATACATAAATTGATCAAAATAAAAACATAAATTATTCCAATAACTGTTCCAACATATTAAAACAATTACCATTATAAATGGAAGAGGGCCTGTGAAAAAATATGGCTTAGAATCGTTCTGGTAAGAACAAACAGAATCTATAAGATGCTTAAAAACGGCACCAATCCAACTTTGAAATTTCAGTCACATTCATGCAACTGAATAAAAACTTATTGTACAACGCCCTATTCTTTGTTGATCGAATGCAAAAATTGACAACAATAACAATAAAGTTCCAAATGAACTCATCGCAAACATCCACCATCAACAGATTTGACAGCCTATCAAGCACATCTTTATCCTTAGGACTGCCACTCTTTAGACCAAACGACTTCCTCCATGTCTCTAAAAAATTACACCAACTATCCCCACGGTTATTATCCGCTTCCTGAATTTCCTTTCCTCCATAAGGCAGGCAATAACACAATGGAAATCTTCTTCAGTCAAATCAATACGGTCATTTCCAGGAAGAATAAAACAGCATCTGTCAGGATCCACAAAAGCCACAACCTTGGCACAAAACAATGCATTGAGCTTGCCAATATCTAGACACAAAAAACCAGCAAAGCCTATATTCCTAATAGCAGCTTTGTGTGTCTCTGGCATAGTTTTAACAAACTTAATAAAAGCTGTTGGACGAACCCTCTGATTCAATCCTACAGCACATGGATCTTCCTCCATAACAGAATAAAGATTGTCCTTCTTCACCATCCTTTTTTCAGAATTACAGTTCACAGCATTAGAACCAGATCTAGAACCACCATCTCCTTTCACAACCTCAACCTTCTTCCTCTTCAATCTAGAACCACCATATCCTTTCACAACCTCAACCTTCTTCCTCTTCAACCTATAAGAACCATCTCCCTTCAAATTAACTCCAACATTTCTTTTCTTTCCATCACTACCAGAAACAACATATTCATCTTCTACTTGTTCTTCAGATGGTGTACTCGCACTGATAACAAAATCAGGATCATTCATATTATCACGAGCATCAGAAGAACTTTCATCTGCATCAGAACAACTTTCTACATCCTTCAAAGCATCAGAAGAACTTTCATCAACAGGAATATCAATATTTGATGACTTTTTCTTCAAAGCATGAGATTTCTTCACAAATCTCTTCTTACTTCCTTCATCACTATTCTTTTCAAAGACCCTTGAAACATAACAAATAACAAAATTAACAACAATACTAAAATCAACAAAATACATATATGGTTCCAAACGAATTTATATATTGTTCCATACGAATACATATATTGTTCCAAACGAATACATATATTGTTCAAAACAAAAACATATATTTTTCCATGAAACATAAGTAAAAAAATAGTACATGTCGTCATCATCTGCTATATAATCAGAATTTATAGCATCAAGCAACGAAGGATCAATAACATTCTCACGCAAACAATCTTTCCTACTAGAAGTAGCTTTAGACATTCTGATATATACTGAGAAAAAAACACATATACAAGTCAGAAAACTAACAAATGATAGACGGAAAGAATGAAAAAACAAAATGAAATGCCGTTGAAACCCTAAAAAATAAGAAACAAAACAAAAACAAAATACAAAAGCTAAACATAAAATATAAACAAAAAAACTAAGAACATGCATAATACAATATCTAAAAGGAGAGCCGAACCTACCGATAAAGTAAAAAATACAGGTGGCTTCACAAATACATAAAAGGAGAGCCGAACCTACCGATAAAGTAAAAAATACAGGAAATGAGAGCCATATGTGGAACAAAATATTCAACAAAAAAACGAACGGAAATGAACAAACAACAAACAGAAATACGATGAAAAACGAACACGAAAACATAGAGGAACTCACCGATATCTTCCCAAAAACACAAAATGAGAGCTGGAACAAAGAAATCGAACGAAAAAATCCACAAAAAAACGATCGGAAATGAAACAACGCAATCGGAAAAATGAGAGAAATATCGGAGAATAACCGGAGAAGAAAGAACCAGAGAAATATAGGAGATTACAAATATACCTCTGACTTAACAACTATTTATACTAAGCGCGTAAAATTATAAATATACCCCTCCGTTTTTTACACAATTACTAAAAAGCCACTATTGTCACACAATAAGCCTTGTCACACCATAAGGAATGTTTCTAGCTTCTCACTATATGAATCTTGCAGAATCAGACATTGGTTTGGTAGAACCTAACGAAATTGATGGTATGACCATATGGGATGGAGTATCCGAATTAAAGGTAGATATGGTCTTTGGTGTACTTGTTCAGAACCAACTTGCCCATAAATAGGATACAACATTGGAGGATCAATTTGTTAGATACTAATGGGCAATGGAAGATTAGGAATTAGTTCAACATGATCCTGAAAAGTACGTCGCCTACGTCTAGCTTCACATGCAGGCTTAGAAACGCTTGCAAAATTAAGAGTTGGGGGAGCATGTTGGGGAATATATGTATTAGTGAAGTGATGATCTTGATTTAGAGCGGCAATCAAACTGGGTGATCGTCCCTTAATAACGTCTCTACTTACGTGTTGATCAGTCAAATGATACATTGCTTGACGATTATCTCCTTGTAAATTGAAACATAAGAACACACATTGTGATTATATACACACACACACATATATATATTAATAAATTAATAAATTAAATCATTCAATATTTTATATATTCACGTACCAATGGAGTCTTAGTTCCTCCAGTAAGACTTATCCATCTTCTAGTCTGCAAAACATACCATTGCATATATTCACATTGAGGACCAAGTGGATCTCTTAATGTCTGCGTGGTTCCTATTAGATCGTGTCGATCATTCCACTTCTGAATGAATACATTATGTCGAACCTCCCATTCTTCATTGATATTATTGTGTAACTCAATAGTATGTAGAGACTGCAGCTACAACGTATTCCCCAAAATCGGCAAATCCATACCAATTTGTCGAAAAAACCAATCAGGTTGATGATATTCGACAATATTAAAACATATTAACGGTACAACCGAACGCCACACTGATTGACCAGCAACACAATATTCTGGCAAATGATCAAGCACATTATTGTATGGCTCCCAACACATCTACAACATAACATAAAATTGTCTTCAACATATTTATGAATATGATACATGTAATTCTGAATTGATTTACAAAATCCAAACCTTATTATGTTATTGGTCATCCAACGCAATTCGAAATGCTTTCAAATTATGTGCCATCTTCGGATATTTCCTATCTCATCCTTTCCACCTCCAATTTAAACAAATACACATGTAACGATTTAACCAATTACACATATACCAACTTTTAATTAAATATTTACCTAAAAGAGTATAACTTATCCATTACAAATTGATTTTGTACACGAGGGGAAATCTTAAGATTTCTTGCACATGCCCAAACTTGCAACTGTAAGCATCCACCGATTTGTACAATATCGGGTTTTGTTGCTTTCCACATTTCTCTATACAAGTGAGCTAGAGTAGATGCAGCCCATATTGACCTGCCTCATCAAAATCATGTAGTAATGGGAATCACATGAAATGCACATAGCCACTATTCTTCCCTTCAAATAATAAACCACCAATCACACGTAATAGGAATGTTCTTGCATAACATTGAACCATATCATTATGAGCATTAGGTTGGAAGTATTGAAAATGAGTATCTAACCATGATAATTTTATTTGTTTCACTTCATAAATTCTGGGGGAGGTACAACTCCTAATAATAATTGACAAGTTAGTGCAAAATCGTGGTTTGCACTACCAGTTACTGCATTCCCATCAATATGTAAACTAGTCAGTACCTCAACATCTTGTAAGGTAATGGTGGTTGCACTCATTGTTAGATGAAAAGTGTGTCTCCGGTCTCCACCTTTCAACCAAGGTAGTTATTAAGCTATGATCCATACTTATTCCACCGACCTTTACAATTTCCTCAAAGCTCGCACGTCGTATATAATTATGAAATCTCTAGTCTACGTTTTCATACATTCAACTGTTTGTTGCAACTTGACATCGCATATTTTCGTTTCATCCTAACCACATAGTAGAACATGTACATCATATTAAGTTAAATATATTTTTCTTACTTTTGAAATATTTATTATTGGTTAAAATTTTAATTTCATTGATCACCTCATTTTGCAATACAAGTTGGGATCTATGAATATTTTGCATGTCTAAAACGTCATCCAAAATTGGTCTCGGCTGCATTATTTGTGCTGCTCTCCTTGCATTGGCCATTTTAATGTATGATACGCCTATATGATAAATTATGATAAAGTACAAAAATATTTATTAAACTAAATATAATCAAAATAATGAAAACGTACAAACTAATTTATTAAACAAAATATAATAAGATTACATCACAGTATTAGTAAATAGACTTAAAGTTCTCCCAATTACAATAATCACGTTGCGATATTCGGATTGATTGTCTAACACTACACATCATTTCCCTATATATATTTATTTGTCTTGGACTATCTTCCTTGCAAACATATTCCAAATGAACTAAATTTAACGCCACCATTTTATAGTTTCTTACATTTATTGCTTCAATTATTTCGTTATATGTTTTTTTGTATCTACATTATAATCCTCTATTCCTGCTTCCATCATAATCCTTAATGACGGAATCTCGACCTTTATGGGTAAGACAGCTTCCATACCATAAACTAGAGAGAAGGGAGTTGCACCAGTGGAAGTCCTAGCTGTGGTTCTGTACCCGTGCAACGCGAACGGTAACATCTCATGCCAATCTTTGTAAGTCAATGCCATCTTCTACACGATTTTTTTGATGTTTTTGTTTGCGGCTTCAACAGCGCCATTCATTTTCGGTCTGTAAGGCGTGGAATTGTGATGTTTAATTTTGAAATGCATACACATCTCTTCCATGGTTTTGTTGTTGAAGTTCTTTGCGTTATCCGTAATGATGCGCTCGGGTAACCCATATCTGCAAACGATGTTGTTTTTCATGAACTTCGTTACCACTATTTTGGTTACACTAGCATAAGACGCAGCTTCAACCCATTTGGTGAAATAGTCAATGGCGACGAGGATAAAATGATGGCCATTCGAATCCTTTGGTTCGATAGGCCCAATAACGTTTAAACCCCACATGGAAAAAGGCCAAGATGCAACCATTACATGAAGCTGCTCGGATGGTGCATTCATGTCATCTGCATAAATTTGGCATTTGTGGCACTTTCGTACATATTTGATGCAATCAGATTCCATCTTGATCCAATAGTACCCCATCCTCAAGATTTTCCTAGCCAGAGCATGTCCTCCGAGATGGGTTCCGCAAAACCCTTCGTGTATCTCTTCTACTAGCTTCTGATTGTAAGGATAACATACACATCGGATTAAAGTGGTATCGTGGTTCCTTTTATATAAAATGGCTCCGCTTAGAAAGAAACTTGTAGCCAATTTTCTTATCGCTCTCTTATCATTATTAGTTGCCCCCTGGGGGTAGATCTGCTCTTGTATGTAGTTCTTGATATCATGATACCACGGTTTCCCATCGGCCTCCTGTTCTATATTCCCACAATAGGCCTGGTCTTCATGCAACTTAATCTCGATGGCTGGTAGTTTTTGACATTTCTCTAGTTCGAATGCTGAGGCTAAGGTTGCTAACGCATCTACCATTTGGTTTTCCAATCGGGATACATGTTCAAATTTGATAAAATGTAAACCTTTGATCATTTCTTGTATATGCTCTTGGTATAGGATGAGTTTATTATCTCGAGTTTCCCACTCTCCATTAAGCTGGTTGATGACTAAAGCCGAATCTCCATAAACTTTCAAATTTTTGATTCCCATTTCTAACGCAGCTCGGACCCCTAAAGCGCACGCTTCATACTCAGCCGTATTGTTGGTATTTTGAAAACATAGCCTTGCTGTGATAGGGAAGTGTTGACCTTCTGGTGATACCAAAACTACCCCTATCCCATGACCCATGGCGTTGGAAGCTCCATTGAACCTCATAGTCCACATGTTAGGGGGATTTTCCTCTACCTCGATAGCCGCAATGTCTTCATCTGGGAAGGACACTTCCATCGGGTGGTCATGTTCCACGGGGTAATCAGCAAAAAAAATCGCGATCACCGAGCCCTTTATTGCCTTTTGAGCCACATATACAATGTCATATTTAGACAATAAGACTTGCCACCTGGCCAACCTTCCCGTTAATGCAGGTTTTTCGAAGATGAACTTAACCGGGTCCATCCTAGAGATCAAACACGTAGTATTATTTAGCATGTAGTGTCTCAATCTCTGAGACGCCCAAGTTAATGCTGCACAAGTTTTTTCTAGAGGGGAATATCTAGATTCGCAGTCGGTGAATTTTTTACTGACATAGTAAATGGCGTGCTCCTTTTTCTTTGTTTCGTCATGTTGTGCCAAGAGTGCACCCATGGAATTATCGTGTACCGTTAAGTATAGCAGCAATGGCTTATCCGGATTAACGGGTTGCAATATCGGTGGATTTTGCAAGTATTCTTTTATTTTGTCAAGGGCTTTTTGACAATCTAGGTTCCACTTGCAAGGATTGCTCTTTCTTAGTAACTTGAAGATCAGCTCGCATGTCGAGGTTAATTGAGCTATAAAACGAGCTATATATAGTTCAACTTCCCTAGGAAACCTCTCACTTCTTTTTCTGATTTTGGGGGAGGCATCTCCAGTATCGCTTTAATTTTGTCTGGGTCAACTTCAATCCCTCTTCTACTCACAATGAATCCTAGGAGCTTTCCAGAAGTAATACCGAACACACACTTCGAGGGGTTTAGTCGTATTTGAAATTTTCGGAGCCGCTCAAATACTTTCCTTAGTATGACCACGTGATCTTCATTTGCCCGTGATTTTGCTACCATATCGTCCACGTATACCTCCATTTCCTTATGCATCATGTCATGGAATATGGTGACCATTGCCCTTTGGTACGTTGCCCCCGCGTTCTTTAACCCAAACGTCATCACCTTGTAACAGAAGGTTCCCCACAGGGTTACAAAAGTCGTTTTTTCTCTATCTAGCACATCCATCAAGATCTGGCTGGAGCCTGAAAACCCATCCATCAAGGACAACATATGGTACCCGATAGTGTTATCCACCAACACATCAATGTGGGGTAACGGAAAGTTATCTTTCAGACTGGCTCGATTCAAATCCATGTAATCCACGCACATCCTTACCTTTCCATCCTTTTTTGGAACTGGTACCACATTTGCAACCCATTCTGAATAATTAGATACAGCTAAAAAGCCAGCATCAAGTTGCTTTTTCACCTCTTCCTTTATTTTTAACAATGTTTCCGGCTTCATTTTTCTCAATCTTTGTTTCACCGGTTTGGATTCAAGTTTTAGCGGTAACTTATGCACCACTATGTCTGTATTTAGACCGGGCATATCTTCATACGACCATGCGAACACATCCTTATATTCCTTTAATAAGTTTGCTAGCCTTTCTTTGATGTCTTGGTCCAAAGTTCCATTTATCTTAACTTCTTTGGGCTTCTTTTCCGTCCCCAAGTTTACTACTTCTAGGGCCTCATCTTGTGGTTCCATGGTTTTCTTTTCCGCTTCTAACATCCTTTCAATTTCTGTAGGGATTTCTTCCTCGATTTCTCCTTCAGAGTCTATTTCATAGACCGAATTATCAAAATTGCAAATTGGTTCATAATTATCATGATTGTCAAATACCTCATCACTGCTCCTGAATGGACACATCATAAAAGGAAGAGAAAAAGAAATAATAAATATTGGTATAGATATATGAAAAGACAAGAAAGATGGTCGTAGGTATGAAAACTTGCACTTTATTGAATAACTTTTTATTGAAAAAGAAAAGGGCGCCAGATAACATTTCATTCTTTAAACCTTAGGCATAATTTAAAGAAATTAACGCTTATTATTACTTTTTTACAGGAAGATCATAAGTTTTCCAATTCAAGAGTTCCCCTTCACAATCAGACACCCAGTCACTTGGTCCTGGATCACCCTCATCTTTTCCTATCACTGAAATGGTCATTGTCCCGTCATTTAGCGAGAACCTTCCCTTACTTATGAAAGCACTACTTATAGGAGGAAACTCCCTTTTATCTTCATTGACCTCCCTATTTTCCAACCTGGCAAGGCGGGCTTCTCTTTTTTGTTGTTGTATCTTCCACCTTTCGTGCCTAGTAGCATGGTACTCCAAGCCTACTCGAAAGTAGTTTACCGAAGGTTCCAAACAATCAGTCATTCCTTGATTATTCTTCCCTAAACCTCCTTGTACCCGATAATGGCTTCTTATCATTTCCCTGGCCATTGCCATTACCGCCCTAGAGTGTCGGGGCATAAAAATTTATGGCCCTTTAGTAGTATAGGCTGCACTCGCAACCTCGAAGGTTTGAAATAAGCTTTCGATTAACTCTTCGGTGACGTCGATGTAAGGTGTCAAAGGGCATTTGCTTATCAAGATATCCTCTTCCCCAGACACCTCTACCAGCTTCCCATTCACTATGAACTTGATCTTTTGATGTAATGAAGACGGGATTGCTCCTGCAAAATGGATCGATGGTCTTCCGAGCAACAAACTATATGCGGGAGTGATGTCCATGACTTGAAAGGCGATGTTGAATATCATTGGTCCAATTTGAATTGGCAACTCCACGTCACCTATCACCTCTCTTTTAGTTCCATCGAAAGCCCTGACTAGAACGTTGCTAGGCTTTATGTATGAACTATCCACGGGCAGTCGAGCTAAGGTCGATCTGGGCATGATATTGAGGGATGATCCATTATCAATCAACACCCTTACAACAGTGTGATCCTTGCATTTAACAGAGATATGCAGTGCCTTGGTGTGCCCCGTACCCTCCACTGGTATTTCATCGTCTGTAAAGGTGAGATAGTTGGATGCTACCACATTACCTACTATATTATTCAGATTTTCCACTGATATATCATGGCATACATATGCCTGGTCCAAAATCTTGAGTAAAGCTGCTCTATGGGATGTTGACGACATTATCAATGACAATAAGGATATGCGAGCTGGTATTTGGTTCAACTGTTCCATCACTCTGTACTCGCTTTGCTTTACCAATTTTAGGAATTCACAAGCTTCATCCTCCGTAACAATTTCATTAGTGGGGGACTTATCAGAGGTATCGAATTCTTTTTCCAAAGAGTCCTCTATCGTATCACCCTCTTTTGCTTTTCCTTTTCTACGCCTTTCTGTACTTTCTCGACGTCTCTTTTCTACTTCATCTGATGTGAAACATCGACCACTCCTAGTCATTCCCGTCGTTCCGGAAATGTCAGCAAGATTCTCCACGTGACTGGTACTGCAATTTTGTGGTACCACCATACTATCATATTTCCAGGGTACCACCCGTGTACTCTCAAATGGAAAAGGAGTTGGTGCCTGAATGATCAACTTTGTCATGAAAGTAGATTTGAGATCCCCAACGAGATCTTGTTGCTTTCTATCATAGTTAATCACTATAGGAATCGGTAATGATGATTCCTCCCTTTGCACCACGTTCACACCTACCATTCTTTGATTCGACGCCTCAAAAATTAAAATCTTCGTATCCATGCATTCTTGGACCTTTTGCTTGAACTGATCGCATTCCGCGATCAGGTGTTCCACTTTCTCCGCGTGATAGCTACATGTGGTTCTTCCTTCAGGATTTTCCTGGAGTAGTCCTATTTTGCACATTATGCAGTATAAGCATTCCATTGGCATCATTATTTCACCCACTTTGGTCTTGATCAAGCAACAATCCTCGTTCATCACCGCATTCACCACCTTTGCATCATGGTTAGGAAGTTGATTCTTATTCATGTCTGGTTTCTGATCTCATTGATTGAATTTTAACCATCCCGCTTTAACCAGTTGCTGAACTTTTCTCTTAAAATCAGTGCAATTTTCAATACTATGCCCTGACACTCCAGCATGGTATTCACACTTGGCAGTAGCATCATACCATTTGGGATATGGCGGCACCATGGGTTCTATAGGACTAATTGACACTTGTCTACTTTGGAGTAATTGGGGAAGCAGTTCAGCATATGTGATAGGAATTGGATCGATCGGCTCCTGGGGTCTCCTGGTCATGGCGTTTTGGGAAAAGTTATTCCCCTGATTTGAAGTATTGTTCCAATTCCTTTGTTGCAAACCCCCTGCGGCGTGTGCAACAAACCCATTTTGAGGTATGTTCGTGGCGAAAGCGCTTGGTCCCTGAGAGAAGTTAGAATATTTTGTAGATGGGTACCCGTGAATCATATGTGTCTCTTCCTCCTTTTTCCCCACGATACCCTTCTGAAAAGCATTCTTGTCAGGCGAACTACTCTCTAATTTTCCCTTCCGTATGGCCTGCTCTATTCTTTCTCCCGCTACTGCAAAATCAGAAAAGCTCCCAGTTGTGTTGGCCAACATCATGTTGTAAAAGGGTGGTTTAAGAGTATCCAAAAAGCTAGATATCATTTCCTTATCGGACAAAGGTGGGATCACCTCTGCTGCCTTGTCCCTCCATTTCTGAGCATACTCCTTGAAAGTTTCAGAATCTTTTTTCTCCATGGTTCTCAGATCCTCTCTATTAGGGTCCATATCCATGTTGTGTTTGTATTGCTTCATGAAAGCGTCTGCTAAGTCCTTCCACTTGCGAATATGAGCTCGATCAAGTTGGGTATACCACCTTAATGCTGGACCCTTAAGGCTTTCTTGAAAAATGTGCAGTAAAAGCTTATCATTGCTGGCATAGGCTGCCATCTTATTACAGTACATTGTCATATGAGTTTGTGGACAGGATGCCCCTCTAAATTTCTCAAACTCGGGAGATTTGAATTTGTAGGGTATCACGATATCTGAAACTAGACAAAGTGTATTAGCGTCTGTGGTTCCATTGACCCCTTCGATGGCCTTCAACCTTTCTTCCAGCAAACTCCTTTCCGTAACAAACTTTCTCAATTCATCCCTTATATTTGCATCGTCAAGATCTGGGACGATGAGTGTTTCTGGATGAATCCCCTCATTCCTTGGTATTTCAATAAAAATAGTATCTTTCTTTTTATCACGAGAGGAAGAAGAGGTCCCAGCGCCGTGTGATTCAGGCATTTTCTGAGCCTCCCCTGCCGATTTTCTCTTCACAATTTCCATTAGTTGAGTCATTTGATCCTTTAGATCTGCAAGCCTAGCCAACTTGCCATTTGTTCCTTTAACTGCTCCATTTCTTTCCTCATTTCTTCGTATGCCTCTTCATTCATCATTCTTACTCTTGCTCGGGTTTCGTAAAAATGAGCCAGGGGTGACTATATCGTTCTTGGTGAACTGCTGGCGTTAAGAAGAATTGTTAATCAAAATCTTTATTTTCATGATTTATGTATAGCAAAGAAAAAAAACAAATGACATGCAGAAGATACTTATATGAAGATTCTAATATATCAAAGCAAGTTTTTCCATACAATATCCAAAATATGTCATAACAGATAATATTCAATAAAATCTCGATCAGAATCTTCATTCGTGATTGCCATAAAATTCTAGCTCTCTGATGAGTCCATCGAGATAACATGATAAGTTAACTCCACTAGCATCAGATATCACTAGCTGGTCCTTGAGTTGCGCTAACTCTTGTGCTATGCATCGAGCTCGTGCCGCAGTTTCCCTGAGAATGGTCATGGCCCTCTTAATTTGTTCCCTTGTCAAGTCTCCTTGTTCTTGATGGAGTTGATCCTGATCATACAGCCGCTGCACATCGTCCCACATGCTATTCACTTGTTGCTGGCTAGACTGATATAAAGCTCTGAGTTCCTAGATCTGGTCTTCACTTTCTTGAAGTTTTCTGGTTGCTTCCTCGATACAAAGTCGGTGTTTAAGAGCCATCTCATATCGTTCATGGATTACTAAATCCCTCTCATGAATCGCTGAATTCCGCTCGTGGATTACTAAGTTTCTTTCATGAATTGCCGAGTCTCTTTCATGCTCCACATAAGCTATTTTCCTTTCTAACTCCTCTATCCTTATTTCCATTACTCGTTTCTCAAGCGTTTCAAACTCATCAATCACCATGGGTTGAGCTTCAGCAACCTCATCTGGGTTGGTAGATCGAGGCAGCTCGTTAGATTCAAGGACTTCCTCCTCTTGCGAATATAGAGTGAGTTCCGTTGCAAACCTTTGGTGCCATGAAACATACTCTCCGCTAATGCCCCCGGTCTGGTCCCGATTTGTGAAAACTTTCAAGTTTTCCCAGGCCTTTACTACGGTATTGACTTTGTCCCTAGTGTTTGTTTCGCCATAAGTGAAGTGGGCTTGATTCAGACCATATGTAGCTGAAACAAACTGATGAGATCTGGCATGTCTTCTTACTAAGGAAGGGGCGTATCTAGTTCCTCCCCATGGCCCTAACAAAGGTACCCAAAGGAATTCGCCACAACGGTATATGGTGTTAAGCTTTTCGTTCCAAACCGGCAACCACACAATGTCGGACGGTTCTATTTTCTGAAGGAATCTAGACCATTCTTTCTTCGATGGACGTCTCTTTGGCCATATAGCTTCCCCGAACTGTGTGACATAATTCTTGTACTGGTTGTAACTCTTATTGTATTTTATTTCTAGAAAGTCAAAGCGCTCCGGGCAGTGAAAATGACTTAGAGCCCATATGCATAACAGTGGTGCGCACCCCACAAACCTACCACCTCCATTAATTCTGTAATAATCTAAAGAACGGAAGGTTTCTACCAATATCCCTATTACAGGGTTTACACCTTTAGCACCCTGAACTACCTTTGAGAAGTAGTCGACAACCGCCGCGTCTATTCTTCCTAAACGTCTTGGAAACAGCACCAGACCGTAAATTAATAAGGCCAACATCCGAGTTCCATTGTCATTGCAAAGGTTATCTACTGCAAATGCCATCATCTTAGGCACACTGAATTCTCGATCTGTTTCCCATCCTTCTATATCCTTGGCTTGAAGCCCTATCAATCTAGCTAGCTATTTGTTTGTCTTTTCATTGTTATTGTAAGCGAAGAGTCTGCTTTCCTTGGTTAGCGGGATATGGGTTAAACAGTGGTATTCTTCCAGGGTAGGAGTCAGATCGTTCGTGTCGAAAGTGAAACATCTGATGCTAGGATTCCAGAACTGGACCAATGCTTTAAGCATAGTGGGGTGAGTTGGTACATATATCAAGTGTCGTATCCATCCATACTCATGGGAGAAGGCCCTCACCACTGCAGCTGGCAACATCCCAAATACGTCTTTTAACTCTTCTAAATCATTTTGGTTGAAATTTGTTTTTACTCGGCCAGGGGTCACATGCACAGCCGCGACATCTCCCAGCCTTTGTTGGCTCTCTGCTGACCATGTCTTCACTGCCCTTTCTTCGAACATTTCATAGGCAGGTAATTCCATTGGGATTTTATTGAATATCCTGTGTCATGCATATTTCAGATAAGGGGTTATATAAAAATGAAAAAAAATGTATAAGTGATGATTATGAGACGAGAAAACAAAATTTTATGTGCATGGTTGAATGATATGCATCTCTTATTACGATTAAGATATAACAAACAGATCTCCTGGGAAAAAGATATCATTCATAACGATAAGGTATCACATTTTTTGAAGAAACATGTAAAGGACAACTGCACCTTCGTCTAGACTAATCCTTTTTACACTTTACCCTTATGGTAGTGGGCCCTAATTGATAACGTTTGAGCAGAACTGATACTAAGACATGTCAGCTTCCTTCAAAAGTTACCTTTACAAAATATTTGCCCTATCATGTGCGTCTATCTGAATGAAACAAGGGTGATTGGTCCCTTTTTATTTTTTTTTGGGACTCATCACCCATTGTTTCATTTTTTACAAAATCCTACATTCCAAAAGGGACTTAAATGTAAATACAACAGAATGAAATGGTCCTAAGAAGTAATCGACTTGTTTCAACCTTTACTTTACAAAATATCTACTAATATATGCATCTACTAGAATGAAATGATAGATGGCTATCTTCACCATTTTTCCTATGAAGATCAATCCACTATCATCTCAATTTACAAAGCTCCTAATTTATATATATAACAAAAAATAAGGATGAAGGCTCGTTTTTCTTGTTCAAGGCTGTATTCCCCCTTTGTCATCTTCACCCTGCTTGGAGGACACTACCAATCTGCCTCAAGGGCATCTTGAAGCCCTCCCATTACCATATCATCATTGAGGAATTCAAAAATATCCTCGGGTAGCTGCTCGTGATGCTCTACGTCGAGTTCTTGCATTACTTGTCCTGGTGCTGCTTGGCCTATCGGAGCCACCGAAGGTTCAGAATTCAGATTGATTTCAACTCCCAAAGGTTGGCTACCATTACCCATTTCCATGGGTTCCTGATTAGTGGACTCTGAAGACGCCACCTCTTGCTCTCTCATATCCCTATCTTCGTCCTCTTCTTCGCTATCCTCTTCTGGCTGGGATTCTCCTTCCTCATCATCTTCCCCTTCTTCACTATCCTCTTCTGATTGGGATCCCCCTTCCTCATCATCTTCCCCACTATCATAGTCGAATGGGATCGGCTCCCCTGCGTTCATTGGCTGGTCATGTTGGGGCATATTCCCATCTGGGATTGGGTCTAAGCCGACCATAGCTAGCGGGGCGGTGTAGTAATGAGCTGTTGCGTGCCTTTGCGCATTTATCGTCCCCAATGGGATGACTGGGGGGAGAAGTTTGACTCTACCATCAAAATGGTAGTTTATGGGGTTCAACAAGGCTAGAGGCACATCGTCAATGTGGTAATTGTTATGCATCATCAACTTTTGCTTGACTTCCAGCCAAGCATGCATGTTCCTAATCGGGTCTTGCATAGGGTTGAAGCAATAGTTGCTTTCCAAATGGACCACATATCGGTTTAGCATGTGAATCCCATCCTCCCGCATTTCTAGCTCCTCCCTGATGTCAAATACAAAGAACCCGTATGGGAGATTCGGGACAACATGGAGAATCTCGAGCCATTCCTCGTAGTCCCCATACTTCAACAGCCTAGGGGTTCTCAATCCAGTAGTGAATACAATGTATCATCCATGCCTTGTCTAAGATGAACCCCATTTTCCCTGCTCGAGAGAGGTACCATAACAGTGAATAGGCTTCATGCGGAAAGCCGAGTACATCTTCCACTGCCGTATAAAAGCAGTTCAAGTGTGGGAAAGTAGGGTTCCAGTCCGTAAACTTGACCGGGGCATTGTGTATCCCATAATGATGTAGTAGGATGTCTTGATGAGTCCTGACCATCTCTCTGGCCCTATCCTCTAAAACAGCTCGGGTAATGTTTATCATAACGTCAGGGGGTAGCTCGTTGTCTATAGGAACGTTCCCTATCGGGTGATCCATCTTCCTGGTGAAATGTGTTTGTTATATCTTTAATTTTAATAAGGGGTTATGCATATGTATGTACATATGGGATAGCATATGTGTGGAAAAACATCATGCAAGACTCTATTGTACCACATTTCTATTGATATATATGCATGAGTGAGTACCTAAACGTTTTTCTGAGAGGGTAATTGCTATTGGTAGCTTTGGTCTAATTCTAACGAGTGGGTTCTCAAACGACTTTTTGATACTAACTCCCGAACCGGGTTTAGTAAAATCTTTCTAACCAAAACTTGGGGAGAAAGCGGTTTTGTCACGTCCGGATACAAAAGGGCTAATTGAAGCCAAATGATTTATGGTTATGAAATAGTTTGGAATTTGATTGTGAAAAGGAAATTTGAGCACGTTATGATTTTATGATTTTATATCCATCGAGAGTTATCCGGATCGGTGGTTTTATATTTGAAAACCATGTTCGGTGAGGGACATGACCTGTGTACACAGTCTGAAGACCTATTGGGTATGGCAGCGAAGTGTTGGGTAAGACCATATGGGATAGGCAATGATAAGAGACGTCTCGACTATATATGTGGTTATGGATTGATACTTAAGGGGAGAAACTCGAGGATGGATACAATGTTTTAAGTTCATTTGGATTATATTTTCGGTTATGATTGATTTTGATATAAGGCTTTACGTTTGATTAAATACGAGTTGGTTTGATAAAACACTTATTTGATTACAATATTTTATAAGGTTTTGAACTCAAGAATGGATACAAGATTATATATTTTTATGGTTTTGGTTTACTACTTTGACTATATTATGAACTTACGTTTTGACTATATTTTATAAGGTTTGGATTAAATCCCTTTATAAATGTATATATGTAGCTATGTTAAATAAAGTTGGTTTTTATAGCTGATAGTTTCTTACTGAGATTTTTGTCTCACGTTTTTTAAATGTTTTAATGTTTTTAGGTGAGAAAGTACAAAATATAGAGAAGATTACCGACCATTTAGGCGAGGTTTGGAAGTTTGCTGCTTATTTAGAGAATTATGGTTAGAACTTTGGTAGTTCAATTGTAATATAATGGCGTTGGATAATTTGGAGACTCTTAAGTATTGATTATGATCTTTCTATTTCACGCCCGATGCCGATTGAGGTTGTCTAGAGTCGGGTGTGATAGTTTTGAGTTGAGAACGTTTCACGGGCCTAACCAGGTTTCCCATGGCGGCACCCCTACTTTGTTCTCACCTAAAATCCTAAAAAGGGTAAGACCAGAACCTGTCCTTTGAGTACTCGTGTGATAGTGGGGATTATGATATGTACGAAACAATGTGATAAATATTTATAAAAAAAATGACATAATAATAACAATAATGAAAATACATCAAATATATTAATAAAACAAATAAGACAAACAAGCAAATTAACACAAATCACATATTAAATTAGCTTGACAGTCCCCAGCAGAGTCGCCAGCTGTTGCTACCGGATTTTTCAGGGGTACGAACGCCGGAAGCTAAATCGGTTAATAATTTTTCCTAGTTAAAACTATTTTTCAGAGTCGCCACCAATCAGAAATAAGGTGTGATTGGACACCGAAAATGGTTGAATTTTAATGAATAAGGTGGTCTGCGAAATAGAGATTTTTGGTTCGTTTGTCTGTTACGTGTAGGGAAGAAAAACTTGATTAATCACCCTACCCCGCGCAAATATTGGTACTAAAAGATGTGATTTTTGTGTTAAATTTATTTGATTTACTTCAATTTTTATTAATACTTTTTTATGTATTTATTAATGTAAGAGTATAATTTTATTAATTTCGATAAATGTCTAATTCATGTTTCTATGTCATAGGCACATGAATTAGTTCGTTTTTTAAATTTTATTACTTTTACCGCTCTTTACACCCCCATAATGGCCGTTTGTGGTGAATTGACTGAAATCCTTGCAATTGATATAATTAAGAGTAGAAATAGAAATTCACTTAACTTATCTTTCAGAGTAAATTCAACCTGTACAAGTAAAACGAACCCTTCGTTATATGTAACCTTAACACGTTTCATGTTTATAAGGAATTGACCAAAAGTATATAGTTAATGAAGGATCGAATTATACTGCACCTAATGCGGAAAGGTTAACGTCAGTTATCAACCTGACTTCTTATTTGCTCTGGGGGGAATATCATAGGTTCTGCTAGTAACAGCTCGCGACAATATTCCATTATATATATGTTGGAATTAATCATGATGAATTAATTTCAAAGGATATATACAGCTAATAGCAATAAAAGACCTAATGGATCGTATATGAGACTTGGAACCAGAGGACGAAACTGTAATTAGTGGAACACACTACATGGGCCGAAATTTAGTTTATTATTAGAGATAATTAATTAGATTAATAATTATAATTAGATTATAGTTGTGAATAAAATTAAAAGATTATCTGATAATATTAATTAGAGATTTTAATGTGATTATAACTCTAATTAATTATCCCTAACCTAAATTAAATAACTAATTAGATTAGTGTTATTGTCTGAATATAATTAGTTATTATTTAGATGATAATTAAGTATTTATTTAATTATCTAATTAGTAATTCTATTCTGAATTGAATTCTAATTAATTAATTAAACAATATAACTAGAGTTAGGATTTGAGGAGTTTATAAATAGACCCTCACCCTAGGAATTTCGGCCAACACAAACAAGGTAGCTAGAGGAACCGTTCTAAATCATCCCAGCTAATTTACAATCTTTCTTACTCTCGTATCGATTCTTTTAGAGGCAGTCATTGCAATTGCTATTATTAAGGTTGATTACTAACAGTTCTTCTCTGTGTTAATCAAATCGTTCGTGGCTCACGGATTAAATCTAAGAAGTTGTGGACACTTCGTTTGCAACTGTAGATGGTTCGTCAGACAAAGTATTTCATTCTATCCCTCTTTGCATGAAATAATAATTAACAGATCTTGGAAAATGAAAATAGATAAAATAGATAAAAATTTATTATTTCGTTGTGCCTAGACTTGTCTATTTTCCTACAAATTTCATTTTCACAGTTCAAATATTGTACTTCATATCAATAATACAACTTCAATCTCATTTTCACAGTTCAAACATGTATTTCATAGCAGTAGTAAACTAAAGAACATTCAAATTATACTATCTACTTCATAGAAGTAACTAACCTCAACTGGCGCCGAAATTTATGATATGTAACATTAGTAACTGCACAAAATCACAACACACATCATTTTATAAATTATAGTATAAAATTTCTCATTATATATATAAAACATAAAATATCAATAATTTTACATATACTAATTTCTAACATTTATATACAATTTAAAATATTACTATAATTTTGTTTAACTAAAATTTGTATATTATTATTAGAGTTTATAGCCAAAATTTAAAAATAAATCTAATATTAATAATAAACTAAAAAACATTAAAATTATAATATCTACTTCATAGAAGTAACTAATCTCAATTTGCGCCGAAATTTATAATATGTAACATTACTAACTGCACAAAATCACAACACATATCATTTTATAAATTATAATATAAAATTCTCATTATATATATAAAGCATAAAATATCAATAACTTTACATATAACAATTTCTAACATTTTTATACCGATTTAAAATATTAGTTACTATAATTTTATTTAACTAACATTTATACACCATTATTAGAGTTTATAGGTAAAATTTAAAAATAATAATCGTAATCACAGTAAAGAAAATAGCACCTTACTGGAAATAATTTGTTAACTATGACTAACCATGTAATAATTTACTATTTAAGCCTCAAAGAAATGTTTAATCCTTTCTTATTTTGAGATTATTAATTATTATTACAGTCGTAGTGCTAATATCTTTTTAGTATATCTTTCAAAAACACACACACAAAAAAAAAATCATTCTTATTTTTTATTTTATTTTTTTGAAAAGTTTTTCATTCTTATTATAAAGAGTAACTTTGACATTATTTATTATTTTACTTCAAAAACAAGTTGTAGAAATGGTTATAGAGATTTCATAAAAAAAAAAGGTCACTGATGATAAACATTACATTAATTATGTTGTTGGATATATAATTTTTTGGAAATATTAATAATTATTAAATTAATTATGTTGTTAGGTATAAAATTGTTAATTGTATATTAGTATAAAGTTGTAACAAAGGATTATAATAAATAGCAAGGATTACAATTACTACACTTTTACTAGCTGATTCCCAGCCAACTTTTAATAACATGGATTGTAACTTGAATGGTTTAGAAAGTAAAGTTAAATATCAGAAATAAAATGAAGTTGAATGAGAGTTTTAAAACATATTCCAAACTTGAGTGACCATTGATACTATTTACCATTTGTTTATCATGATTAGGGTGTAAACGAGTGTAGTTCGCAAACTATTCGAGTTCAGCTCGAGTTCGGGATCAGCTCGAGCACTAACGAACTGAGTTTTAAAGTTGAGCTCGAAAACTCATGAACAGGTTCGATTATTTTTAATTACTATATATATATATATATATATATATATATATATATATATATATATATATATATAGGTTATTATTAATTTTCATCGCAATTTACAACTGAAATGAGATTTAACCCATAAAAAATGGTAACAAAAAAGCTTCGACATTTGAGTCTTTAGCTAAACAATTAGGTTTTGATAAGAAATAAAATACATTACAAGCTTTAATATATATATATATATATACATATCATTATTTGGAATTTTTCTCTGAATTTGTGTTTTCCGATCATAAGTACCATATACTGTTTTAGAATCTCGACAAATAAGATAATTGTTTTTCTTTATAAATATTTTAAACTCATATTGAATATGTTATAAGCTTTTCTGTTTTCTACGCTACTTATTTTATGCGTGCATGATGAATTTGGTTAGAAACTTAATAAAAACTTGGTTCGGTCAGACTTTGGTTAGAAACTCAATAAAAACTTGGTTCGGTCAGATTCGGTCTTGATTAAAACTCGTCAAAATTCGATTCGAAAAAACTCGGCTCTAGATATTAACGAGCTAATACCAACCCTAACTAGGGTTCAGCTCGGTTCTGCTCGGTTTAGGGATCAACCATCAAGAAATAATAGAAATTCTATTAGACATAATAAACTTGTTTTCTCAAAACTATGGTCATAAAAAATTTTAAAAAACGAAGATGATGATGAAAACTAGGAAGTAGAAGAATGCATAAATTGTATAAATAAAAACAAAAAGAATAGATCATATGCCATGATCAACTTACTTAAATTTTCCAAGACTCTCAGTTCCAATATACAGTGGTAGGAAATTCGTCTTCCATACATCATATGCCATGAGATTCAAAGTTGTGATAGATGAGTCTGAAAGGAAAATCAGAGAAATGATTCGAAGTGAAAATGAAGAAACTTGAAGTTATATATTCCGATTTGAATCTCTCAAATCAGATCATCTTCATTTATGTTTGGAAAGAAGAAGAAGTTTTGTTAAATAATAGGAAAAAAAATGAAAAGTTGAGATGGGTTCAGTGGAAAATTAAACGATCTCCCACCCATAAGCTTAAATAATATCAAGAATTTCTTTTTTTTCTAATAAAAAATAATATTAAGAATTTAAAAAGTTAATTGAACTACAATATTACTGACAGAGGCTATTAACATTTGTTGTTGCGGATGATATTTTTAAGGAATAAGATCTAAAAATACCACTAATGTTTATAAAAGTAATTTTATCTTGTTTTTTTTTTTTTTAAAAAGTAATTTTATCTTTAACGTTGAAAATAATATAATTTTATCTCTAAAGTTGGTAGTTAAAATTAATTTTATCCCTAATATTTTCTAGTTAGATCAATTTAAAAATAATTCATTAAATTGTCATATTAGTCATGAATTTTGTTATCTACATTTCAGATGTGAGTCATTTTTACACTTATTAGTAACAGATCATAAGCATATATTATTAGATGTGAAAAAAACTAGAAAAAAATAAAATATATATTGTCTTTTGTATGAATTAGATAAAAAAATTTAGCAAAATTCACCGAATTTATAAATATTTATTCTCCGATTCTATTTTTTTTTGGTAGGAAAGGAAAAAAAAACAACAAAACCAAAAAAAAAAAAAACTAACCCGGTATCAGCCTCGGGAAGCTAGCCCCCACCACATCGTCCAGAAGGAGAGAAGCAAGAAAAGCTGGAGGTGAAGAATAAGTTATGACTCCCCACATCTCTTAATGACCAGCAGCCGCCAAACGATCCGCCACCCGGTTCTGCTCTCTAAAGATATGGCAGAAACTAATAGAAACAAAGGAAGGGCAGAGTCTCTTGATAACTTTAATCAAATTTTGGCTATTTAAACAAATAGCTTTACTGCTGGAGATCATCTTGATAGCTTTCTGATTGTTAGATTCAACTATCAGTTTCTCCACCCCCAGTCTCTTAGCCAGCATAAGGCCTGATAAAATGCCCCAAAGCTCAGCCGAAAAAGATGAACCTGAGCCAAGATTATGAGTAAACCCAGCAATCCAATCACCCTCATCATCTCTCAAGACTCCTCCTGCATCAATTCTACCATTGGTAAGGCAAGAGCCATCAGTATTAAGTTTCACCACACCTTCCCTAGGTCTTTTCGAGCAAAGGAGGTGAATCACCTTTCTCTGGGTATAACTAGCAACAAAATCCTCTTTAAAACTATCAATAATCTGATAAACCTTCTTAGCAAAAAAATCAACCAGGTTATGGATAGTAACTATATCAGCACCATAAATCTCCTTATTTCTCCAATCCTAGATTTGGTGACAGACTATAGCAAAGAATATCTCACCATGCTCCAGATTAGTCAGCAACTTCCCACTAACCCCATCAGCAAACCAGTCCTGATTGGAGTAAGAAAAGAAAGCATCAACCATATGGTTAGGGAGAATTTTCCTCCAAATAGCTTCACTTCTAGAACAATCTCTGAGAGCATGACAAATGGTTTCTTCATGCCCTCTCCATCTGCTACAATCACCAGACTCCACCAGATGACGCCTCTTTCTATCAGAATTAGTAAGTAATCTATTATTAAATCACGTAAAACATGATTTTTTTTAACAAACTGATGTGCAATTATGGCAGAATAAAGAACAAACTACTTGTATTTTATAATAATGTCTGAAATTGACCAAACTTTTCGATTTTAGGGGTAAAATTGTTTTTAGCTACCAATATTATGTGTAAAATTACACTATTTTAGACGCTAAGAGAAAAATTGCTCCTGACTGTAAATGTTACGGATATTTTTGTACTTTATCTTTATTTTTAATACCTATAAATGTGCAAAAATTGCTCCTGACTGTAAATAAGCAAAAATACCTATAAAGTTTTAAGGCATGATCACTTTTACTTTTAATATTTAAAATTGTACAATTTTACTCTTAACGTAGGTAAGCCAAGTCAATTTCAGACATTATTATAAAACACAGATACTGTGCACCAATTACACGTAAGTTGATTCTAAAAAAATATTTTATATTTTATATTTTTTATAATTTAATAATAGAATTGAATATTAATATTTTTAAATTCGGTGAAATATTTGAATTCTTTTGTCCAACTCGTACAAAATACAATATATTTTTAATTTTTTTATAAATTTTTTACATATAATTATATGTTTGTTATCAGTTACTAATGAGTCATAAAATGACAGGCACGTGAAAAGATAACAAGATTCATGACCGAAATAAAATTTGATTAATAATTTCTCCAATTGACCAGCCTTGTTAACCTTATGGGTAAAATTGGTATTGGTTGTCAATGTTAAGAGTAAAATTGCACAACTTTAAACATTAGAGGTAAAATTGCTCCTAGATGTAAACATTAGAGATATTTTTACACCTTATTCCTAATAAAATTGATCTTAGTTAAAAGAGATAAAATGTAAAAATACACTTAATGTTGAGAGTCATAAGTATTTTACTTATAACATTGATAGTAAATAGTAATTTTAATTCTAACATTAAGAACTTGGTCCAATTTGAAAAATAATTCATCAAAATATTTTCTTAATCACGAATTTTATTATTTACATTTTACATGTGCATCATTTATCGTTAAGAGTAAGAGATCACAAAAACATAAATAAATGTAAAAAAGATAAGAATTAAGAAATAATATTATATTTTGTACGGATTAGATATAAAAATTAAAATATTTTATCGAATTTAAAAATATTAAATTTTATTTTATTATTAATCACACAGAAAATGAAATACTTTTTTAGGTACTAACATGCAACTATTATAAAATAATCAATAAAATATATAAATTATATAATAATATCTAAAATTAATTTAGTTTATTAATATTATAAATAAAATTGTTTTTTACTAAAATTATAGCATTTTAAAAAGTGGATTGCTAAATATTGTTTTTATTTTACTTATCATCGTTTCGATTGGATTTTTTTGCCCTTTTTATAATTTTAATTAAAAACTGAAATTTTTTCTCTAAAATCACAAATCAGAACAACAATAATTGAAATTATGAAAATAATTAATGCATGACAACCCACAAACTCCAGAAATGGATGATTATAAGTCGTAAACATTAAAATTTATGTTTTTTTTATCAAAAATATCATGAAAATAATATATATTTTTTTGTGAAGATTTTGTATTTTTTGTCACAAACAATTTGACGATTTTTCATAATTTCTTTTTATAGAACGGATGAAAAGAGTAAAATTGTCCAAATAAAAGCTAGGGTAATTAATTTATTAGTCACTATATTTTGACAAAATACATTGTTTAGTCCTTATATTTTTAAAAACACATGATAAAGTTCCTAATATTTTTATCGATGAACTGTTTAGTCCCCAACATTTTTCTCGGTGAACTATTTAGTCTCTGCCGTTAAACTTTCATGAAAATTTTGTTAGTCAATTTGGATTTGCGTTCTTATTTTCTTTTATTTTCCTTTCCTTTAAACACTAATGCATCTGAAATCAACTTTCAGTGTTTTTCTTCTTGATTTTCTTCTTAAGCATTCAAATTCGTAAGCATTGGGTCTATTCTTTTTCTTGTTCTCCATACAAATAGCTTCTTTTTCTAAATTGGATTCTCTCTTCTAAAGTTTGAAGGTAAATTCTAAAAGGTAATTTAGTCATTTCCGAAGTCATAAACGGTAAAAAATCTAACAAACAGACGTAATAACTAAACACTTAACTGAGAAAAATGTTAGAGATTTTATCATGTGTTTTTAGAAATAGAAAGACTAAACAGTGTATTTTATTAAAATATAGGAACTAATAAATTAATTACCCGTACAAACTATAATGATAGACCTTATCCCTACATTGAGATGTTTTCCACCGCTTCAGTCTGTCATTTATAAAAGTAGCTTAAAACTAGGTCAGATCTGCAAACAATCTAGCTAGCGTGTTTCACAAACCAAAATCTAATATTTATTAGAAAATAGGGTAAATTCCAAAAACAACCCATGTGATTTGATATTGTTCCAAAAAAACCCTTGTGGTTTGTTATTACAAAAAAAAGGACTTTGGTTTGCGCCGTTAACCAAAAAACAGAAAATGGCTTAACGGTGTTAAAATACTGACGTGGCACAGGGGTAAGGTTGGAAATTCGATTTTTTTTATTTTTTTTAATTTTTCTTTTTTCTTTTTATTTTTTCTTTTTCTTCTTCTTCATCTCCTCCTTCTTCTTCTCTCTCCTCCTCCATCTTCTTCCTTCTCCCTTCTTCTTATTCCTTCTTCCTCTTCTTCCTTCTATCCTCCTCCTTCTTCCTTCTCTCCTCCTTCTTTTTCCTTTTTTTTCTTCTATTTTTTTTTTATTTTCGATACTCGAAGAAATCTGGAGATTTGCGGAAATCTGGAAAATTTCCAGAAATCTGGAAATTTCACACCCTTTTACACAGAGGCTACTGTTCATGCTTCTGTCCAAAATCCATTTTCAGTTGACTCGATGACGGAAACTTCAAGGAAAGAAAAAAAAAGAAAATATATTGTAGGTTCCTTACGATCTCATCTTCCTTCAAGAAGACGCAAGGAGGACTGTTATCACAGCACACTTCTCTTCTGCTTATCTCTTTTATTTAAGGTTCTCTTTTTCTTTTTGATTTGTTTGTATATGGCTGCTGCTATCTAAAGATTTAATTTGATTTGCACTATTCAATTACAGAGTAACATTTGGAATCTTATGGATTGAAATTAGGTGGTATGAGTTTGGAATTTAATTAAAGGTTTAATTTGCAGCATTACGCGAAGCAGCAACGTTAAAGGCCAGATCATTGAAGGAGGTATGGAATATAGCAGCAATGATTCCTGCGGAGGAAGGATTAAACGCAGGGACAGTCGGAAATTTTTCAGAAATCTGGAATTTTTCCAGATTTACGGAAATCTGGAAAAATTCAAGATTTCAGGAGAAATTTGGAAATTTTCGAAAATCTGGATTCCAGATTTCGGAAATCGGAAATTAAAAAAAAAAGAATGGAAGAAAAAAAAAGGAGGAGGAAGAAGAGGAGGAGAGGAAGAAGAAGGAAGAAGAAGAAGAAGGAGGAGGAGAAGGAGAAGGAGAAGGATGAAGAAGAAGGAAGAATGAGGAGGAGAAGGAGGAAGGAGAAGTAGAGGATGAGAGAGAAAAAAATAAAAAATAAAAAATAAAAAATTCAAATTTTCAACTCTACCCCTGTGCCACGTCAGCATTTTAACACCGTTAAGCCCATTTCCGTTTTTCGGGTAACGGCGCAAACCACAGTCCTTTTTTTTTTGTAATAACAAACCATAAGGATTTTTTGGAACAACATCAAACCACATGGGTTGTTTTTGAAATTTACCCTAAAAAATATGCTTTCTATGCACCCCATACACAATACATTTTACTTAATTTCAATTACATTTCGGATTCATTTAGCTTATAGATTCTAGTTTTGTATATAGATATCTTATTTTCAAGGACAAAACAGAAATTTCGCAGTAGATGATCTATTTCTTTAATTTCATTTATGGATGTCAGTCTGCATTGTTTTCTTTCTTCTTGGTACATCATTTCCTCCAAAAAGTTTGATTTAGACCTCACCATAGGGATAATAAAAACAATTACATTTACAGCTGTAATTACTATTCCAACATATTCTTCCTTTTCCTTTGACACTATACTGTACTACTCTACTCAATCCTACTGCTATTTTTTCCGGATTTTGCCTCAAAATAGGGCTCTAAGTGAGATTTTATCCTCATCAGGAGCCCGGTTAAACATTTTGCCCACTATAGGGCTTATTTAATCGGGCTCGAAACTGAAAGATAAACTTCCGGTTTCAAATTATAAAGAAACCCGAAATTTATCTTCCGGTTTCTAACTTTTATTTTATTTTTTATTTTTTTTTAATAATAAAAAATAGACCGTTTCAATTTAATATATATATTTTAAAACCTTTGAATAGTCCACTTCCGCTTTCCAAAAAAATTTAATAGAAAATTTCAAAAAAGTCCCTATCTCTTTTCTAAATTTTTAATTTAACTTCAATCTTTAATTATTTATTTTTAAATTCATTAATTAAATATTTTCTTACCAAATTAGTTAGTAGTAGATATCTAATTCGGTTAAAAACGTTTATTTTTTTAAATGTAAGTTTGAAATTATATTTTTGACAGTTTAAATTACGGTTTTTACAGTTTTTTATAATTTCAAACGTCACCGAAAAGTTACGGTTCGAATTGACAGTTAAATAACAATTAAACCATTTCAAACTATAATTTAAACTGTTCGAAGTGACAGTTAAATGTTCGAAGTGACAGCTAAATGTTCAAAGTGCAAAAATCATATTTCAAACTGTAATTATAAAGAAACTGTAATTTAAACTGTCACTTCGAACTGTAATATTACGGTTAAGTTTATAATTTCAAACGTCACCAAAAAGTTAAGGTTCGAAGTTAAACCATTTCAAACTGTAATTTAAACTGTTCGAAGTGACAGTTAAATGTTGGCCAAATTTAACTGTCACTTCGAACAGTTTAAATTACAATTTGAAATGGTTTAACTGTCACTTCGAACATTAATTTTTCGGTAATGTTTGAAATTATAAAAGAACTGTAGAAACCGTAATTTAAACTGTCCAAAATATAATTTCAAACTCACATATAAAAGAATAAATATTTTTAACCGAATTAGATATTTACTACTAACTAATTTGATAAGGAAATGTTTAATTAATGAATTTAAAAATAAATAGTTAAAATTGAAGTTAAATTAAAAGTTTAAAAAAATAGAATGACTTTTTTTGAAATTTAACTTTAACAATTTTTGAAAAGCGGATGTACACATCAAGCTTTTAAAAAAAAAATATATATAATAGGAACCGCAAGTTAGTCTTCCGGTTTCTATTGTTTGTATTTAAAAAAAAAATAAAAAAAAAAATAAAATTGAGAAACCGGAAGGTTGGCTTCCGGTTTCTTTACAAAATGAAACCGGAAGCCAACCTTCCGGTTTCGAGCCCAGTGGATAAAATGTTTAACTGGGCTCTTAATAGGAAAAAAATTTCATTATAAGCCCTAAAGTGGGGCAAAATCCATTTTTTCCTTCAAAAAAAAATAAATAAATATTGGATTACTATTTATGGTCCCATCACCGTCATTTTTTAAAAACTTTTATTCTTTTCATTTTTTTAACTCTAAAACTGAAATCTCTCAAATTTATTTGAAATTCAAAACTCCGAACAACATTAATGGGACTTAAACACGGTAAAGGAAAAAGACTAATAATTCCTAGGATAAGTATATTTATTTGAAAATCGAATCGAAAACACGAGTTCCATCTCCGTATTCGGAGACAAAATTCATCCAAAATATGGTGATTCACACCATTCCGCTAGGCAAAAACGGATCTGTTTCTGCCTAGGCGGAAACGGGTGATCCGTTCCGCCATGGCAGAAACGGGTGATCGACCCATTTCCTCCATGGCAGAAACGAGTGATCCAACCGTTTCCGCCTAGATAGAAACGGGTGATCCACCCATTTCCGCCTAGGCAGAAACGGATAGTTCATCCGTTTTTGTGTAGGCGGAATGGTGTGAATCACCCGTTTAGCACATTTTGGATGAATTTTTTTATATATTAATTGGATCAGTTAGTTTTTTTAGACGAATTTTAATTAGTGTAAATAGGAAGGGTAGTTATTCGATTTCCTCGACATTCTCGGGTTCATTTTTTATAAATCCAATTTTTGGTTCGGGAGAGATAGAATATTAAGTTTTTGAATGAAAAAATGAAAAGAGAGGGAACGATGATAAATAATTTGAGGACGGTGAATAGCAAAACTCAAAAAAAAAATGTCATTCAATATTATTTAATTAGAATGATAATCATCCAACAAAAAAAAATTATAATTGAAATAAAAGTAAAATATTTCAAAACTTTCTTCATTATATTTCTAACTTTAATTAACAATTATTTGTGAAACTTTATATATTTATTAATATCAAAATATATAAAAATAAAAAAAATTAAACCATATGAATTAAATAAATCCAAATCCGTTAATTGAGGTATGTTCTTCCCCCCGCCTAGTGATATACGCAACTGGAGGATTGCTGATGTGGTTGACTCGGAAGGGGACTGGATCTGGTCAAAGTTTGATACTTTCTTTAGCCTTGAGACTCTCCTTAGAATGCGGGGAGTGAAGGTGAGTAATCAAGAGGAAGACTTGGATAGGCACTGCTGGGCGCTGACTAACAATGGAGTTTATTCTTGCAAATCGGCCTTTGAAGCTTTCTCTCTCTTTAGATCTGATCCTCCCTCGGATGTGTGGAAGTCGATTTGGACCCTTAAAGTTCCTTTTCGTATTAGGAGTTTCCTGTGGCTGGGCGTTAAGGACAGACTTCTTACTAATTCGGATAGGCACAGAAGGCACTTGGCTGATTCTGGAGCTTGCAGTAGATGCAGAGGCCATGTTGAGAGTTTGTGCCATGCTCTTAGAGATTGCTCTAATAGTAAAGAGGTTTGGAGGAAAATTCTCCCACACCATATTTTCTCTTCCTTCATGGCACATTCTGAGGTCGACTGGTTCTCTGATGGTGTTAGAGGAAAGTTGCTTCCATACATGGAGCATGGTGACATTTTCTTTGCTATTATCTGTCACCAAGTTTGGAAATGGAGAAACGAGGAGATTTTTGGAGATAAAACTGTTTTTATGACAAACTTAGCTGATTTCTTCTCGAAAAAACTTTTCTCTATTATCGATAGTTTCAAAGGAGAGTCCCTTGCCAGAGCCTCTTAGTGTTGTGATGTCCATCTCGTGGGATGGAGCAGGCCAAGAGAGGGGGTTGTGAAGCTGAATACTGATGGTTCCTGCCTCAGTAACGGTAAGATTGCGGCTGGAGGTGTGCTTAGAGATGCAGGGGGCGCATGGCTTTCTGGGTTCTCCCAGAATTTAGGGTTGGGTTCTTCCTTTTCTGCGGAGCTCTGAGCTATTCTTACTGGAATCAATCTTGCTAAAAGGCTGGGTGTTAAGAGGCTCTCTGTGGAGTCTGATAATTTGGAAGCAATCAAAATGATTTCTGAGAATCATTCTATGGGTCTTAACGGTCGCAACCTCATCAAAGCTATTAAAAGGCTTTGCTCCTCCTTTGAGTTCGTAGAGTTCAGACACATTTTTAGAGAGCAGAATCGTGTTGCTGATCGCTTGGCGGCGGCGGGCCATGAAGGGACGTTAGGCGTTACTACCCTTCCTGTTTCCCCTAGTTTCATCTCTCCTCTTCTCTTAGAAGATAGGATTGGGGTTAGCTTTCCTAGGCTAATTCCTGGGTAAGCTAACCCCTGGGTAGTTTGTTGTTGTTCGTTTTTCTTTTCCTTTTCTACCAAAAAATAAATCCAAATTAAAAAAATTAGTTGACTTTACTAAGTTTTGTATTTGAAAAATTAATCTAACTCTAATTAAATCTAAGGCCTAATACATAAATAACACCTTAAACTTGTTTAAATGTTGCAACTGCCCCCTTCAACTTTCAATTGTAACAACTTACCCCTTAAACTTGTTCAATTGTAAAACATAACCCCAAATTGGAAATTTTTTTTATCCCGTACTTGAAGCAATAGTAAAAGCGTTTCCCCGGATTCGTATCACGCCAAAGATCTGATTATCACACTCCACGAGCATTGCAGATTTTGCATTTCACGTGTCTCTTCAATTATAGTCCATGTCAGTAATTTGGGGTTATATTTTACAATTGGACAAGTTTAAGGGGTAAATTGTTACAATTAGACAAGTTCGAGGGGTAAGTTGTTACAATTGAAAGTTGGAGGGGGCAGTTGCAACATTTGGACAAGTTCAGTGGGTTATTTGTGTATTAAACCTAAATCTAATAATTGTGTTCATATCAAGTTGAAAAACCAAATTTTTAATTAGAGTTAACAATCGAAACAATTACACCTAGCAACTTACACTAAAAAAATTCAAATATACAAAATCTTTATTTTAGTAATTTTGAAAAGAAAAAAAATAAACAAAAAAGAAAATACAAATAAGGTAGCGAGAGGTATAGAGCAACAAAATTAAAAACAAAATAAACAATTATTATATATGAAAAAATCAAATAATTACCTTCAGAAACATGACGATTTTCTATAAATTTTGATACATTTGCTTTTTCTGAATTCAATTGTCCATATCACCTCTATTTCCATTAGATTTCTTCGATTGAAGATATCAAAGTCTAAATTCTCCTAAAATTTTTAAAGAAAATTCTATTAATACAATTTATCGATAGAAATCGCTTTTAAATAAATCTGAATTTTTTAATAAAATAAAAACAGAATTATAAAACTATAATTGTGAAATACTATCTATCATGCTTTTATATATATAAGTTTATTTGTGATTTTTGGATTTTCTTTCTTTTATGGTTTTTCATCTTTCCGTAACGCTTACGTTCTTTTATTAATAAATAATATGTTAATGTAGAGTATTATTTTATTCTCTTTGCTCCCTGTATAGATTTATATGTAACTTTTGGATGTTATTCGCTTTGTAGTTTTTCATTTTACGGTAACACTTACTTTCTTTTATTAATTGAATTAATGGTTAGTAATTAATAATAAATAATGTGTTTTTATTTTTTTTGTTCTTAAAATGTCAATTAATTTAAAAAGCCCCTAAAATATTTTTTTTTTCTAATTCTACAGTATAAATTTCCTAAGGATGTCTAAGTACAACACTCTTCTTCCCTTTCTTTTAAAATTGTCCCCCCTCTCCCCACTTTATTATTCCTTTTTTGTTTTTATCTACACACCCTTATATGTTCTCTATGTTATAGGTGATAAAAATGAAATTTTTATCCAATAATTCAAATGAGAGACATGTGGATTCTAAATAGATAGAATAGAGACGTTTGGAATTCAACTAAATAGGAATATGGACATACGGATTTTGGATACCCAAAATGAGGACATGTAGCAGGACACTTGTCCTACTATATGTTTCTTAATTAATTTTTAATTATATTATGATTAATATAATGGTTATATGTGTATTTTAATTATCCACGTCACTAATACAAATACTTAGGTAAAAACCATTCTGAGATCCTTGATCTTTTAGTGTTTGGTGTATTAAGTCTTCGATCTTTTATTTAGACACATTGAATCTCTAATCTTTCATTGTTTGGTGCATTAAGCCTTCAATCTTTCATTTAGACACATTGAACCTTTGACCTATCATATATAGGTATTATTCTGTAACTGAAATCATAACAGTGTATCTCACTTACATTTGATCTTGTACTCCATCTCCAAAAAAGCCGACCAGAATTTACTTCTTACTCCATCTCACTTACATTTGATCTTGTATTCCATCTTGTACTCTATCTCTAAAAAAATCTTGTCATTAATCTCGAAGGTTGATCATAATACAATTTTAGGGTTTTTTTTCTTCCTAGTCGCGAAATTGAAAAGGGGCAAGTGGAACTTATGCTTTAGGAAGAACTTATGCTAGTTTAGATCCTGTATTTTATTCATTCTTCTTTTTTCTACATAACCTCTAAAATGGATAGTTTCTCTTATACATGTGTCACTCAAAGAGTGGTTGAGGAAGTTAAAAATAAGACTAACATGCATATTACTCTCGCCAAATTAGGGTTAATTACAAAAAACTACCTTGTGGTTTCGTCGATTTGCGATGTGGTACCTGTGGTATTTTTTGTTACAAACAAGTACTCGTGGTTGAAGGAAACGGAAAATTGACTGTTAAATTACAGGGTATTTTCAGAAACATATTTTTTTTTGACTTTTTTTTGACTTTTTTGTTGACTTCTCTCTCTCCTCCTCTCTTCATCCTCCTCCTCCTCCTCCTCCTCATTCTTCTTCTTCTTCTCCTCCTCCCTTTTCTTCTTCTTCTTTCTATTTTTTCCTTTTTCTGTTTTTCTTCTAATTTTTTTTAGATTTATGGAAATTCCAAAAATTTGGAAATTCCAGAAATCTGGAATTTCCAGAAATCATCATGTCTTCTAGAAATAAAAAATTAGACGAAAAAAAAGAAAAAACTAAAAAGAAAAAAATAGGAAGAAGAAAAGAAGAGAGGAGGAAGAAGGAGAAGAAAAGGGAGGAGAAGAAAATGAAGGTGGAGAAGAAGAAAATGGAGGAGAAGAAGAAGAAAATGATGGAGGAGAAGAAGAAGAAGAACACGATGAAGGAGGAGATAGAAGAAAAAAATTAAAAATTCTAATTTCCTAAAATACCCCTATGCCACATCAGCAATTTGACAGAATTTTGACCGTTTTCTTGATTTTGGTAACGGTGTCAACCACGAGTACCTGTTTGTAATAAAAAATACCACAGGTACCACATCGCAAATCGGTGAAACCATAGGGTAGCTTTTTGTAATTATCCCGCCAAATTATTCAATAACATGTAGTTCATAAGAAAAGAAAAGTAAAAATCAATATTTTAATTATTACACTTGTCTAAAATTCTTAAACAATCTCATGTATTCCAATTTTACATTTAATGATCATATATATACTCTTAATTATTAACTAACTAAGTTTTAACTAATAACTTGGTAAAAAAAAAAAATAAGGTACCAAAATAGTTTTAAGGTTTTTGAAAAAGTACTAATTTAGGCTCAACGTTCAAAATAGTACCAATATAGGCTTAACGTTTACAACATAATATCAATTTAGGCTTAACTTTACAATATAGCATCAATTTAGACCCCATGTACAAAATAACAACAATATAGGCTTAACGTTTACAAAATAATACGAATTTAAGCTTAACGTTTACAAAATATATCCAATTTAAGCTAAACGTCACAATTAAATTAACCATATTATATTCCTTTCCTATTAACTTTATATGTTATTTTTTTTATTTAGTTCTATTTTCTTATTTATTATAATACAATTAATTAGTTTTCTTGTCCATTAAAACCTTATATTTGTTTTTCATCAACCATTCCACGACTCCTAAATTTCATGGCTCATGTAATATATGCAAACTAAAAGTAATTGAATATCCACAATATTTTGAACACTAGTTAAAATAATATTGATACATGTCAGTGTTCGAAATATTAAATATTATAGATATTCAATTACTTTTAGTTTGATACAGATTAAAAGCGATAAATGAAGGTTTTAATCGTAAACCAACAAAGAGGTTCTTCTCTAGCTGAACTAGAAGGAGTGAATCCCAATAAACAAGGTATAAAACTTAGGCTCTCAAAGAGAATGATTTTGATTGATAAAATTTACCTCATCCTTACAAAATAGGGGTTTAAATACACCCCCCTAAAGATAACAAAAGGACAAGGACTACCCATACTAGGGTTACAATAAGGTTAACAGGAAAAGGGTAAAATAGGTAATATGCCCCGACAATCAGTACAAAGGTACAGGTACGGAATGTCAGGGTTGTTGGTGAATTCCTTCGGGAGGAAGTAAACCTGGAGATCCGCCCAGGAGTAGCTTGAACATCCTCCCCTGGTCAGATGTTGATACGCCTCCTTGTGTACTCCTAGATCCGCCCCCCTCGTATGTCCTGGAGATCCGCCCTCCTAGATACACCTTCCGTGGATGTGATGTCTGAGGATCCGCCAAGACGCGCGTGATCAGTGATCCCAGTTAGGATGTCCGCATCATTCTCTCCTTCTTTAAAAGATCTCAGCACTGATTCGTCCTTGTTGAACTCCAAAGGGCCATCCGGCTTCCACGGGCTAAAGTCACGGATGTTGAACGCTGGTGAGATTTTACCAAGCCAATTCGGCAATGCTATATGATAGGCATTGGCATTGACCTTCTTGGTGACCTTATATAGCCCGTAGTTCCTAGGCCTAAGCTTGCTGCTTGGGGCGTTGGCGAGTCTTTCTTTGTCCAAATATACCATAACCTCATCTCCAACTTCAAACTGTAGGTCCCTGCGGTGCTCATCCGCCTTAGCCTTTAATTTCTGATTTCTTTCCTCAAGAGTCTCTCTCACTTCTTGGTGCATCTGTACATAATCCTTGGCCAACTGGTTGGCAGTCACATTTCTTTTAGGAAGATGGGCTATATCGAGGACGTGATTCGGGGTCTTCGTGTATACTACCTCAAATGGGGATCTCCCGGTTCCCGAATGTACAGAGCCATTGTAGGCGAACTCAGCTTGGGCTAAGACCACATCCCACATCCTGGGCTTATCCTTACATTTGTTGCGCAGTAAGTTTCCCAAAGTTCTATTGACAACCTCGGTCTGTCCGTCTGTTTGAGTGTGGGCGGTGGTGCTAAACTTCAGAGACGTATCAAACAGAGCCCACAACGTCCGCTAGAAGTGACTGAGGAACTTCGTATCACGATCCGAGACAATGCTGTTAGGTACGCCATGTAGCCTGACAATCTCTTTGAAAAACAGCTTAGCAGTCGCTGAGGCATCATTAGTCTTGCGACATGGTATGAAATGGGCCATCTTTGAAAACCGATCAACCACGACAAAGATGGAATCCATGCCTCTCTGAGTTCTGGGTAACCCTAGGACAAAATCCATGGACAGATCCTCCCATATGGTTTCTGGTACAGGCAAGGGTAGCTGCAATCCAGCATTTGTAGTGCGCCCCTTGGCGGTCTGGCAAATATAGCATTGTTCTACTAAGTAGGCAACATCTCTCCTCATCTTAGGCCAGAAATAACGGGAACTCACTACTTCATATGTCTTGTCTCGCCCAAAATGCCCTCCCAGGGATCCGCCATGTAGATCACGAACAACCTTCTCGCGGATGGAAGTGCAGGGTAAGCAAAGTTGGTTGCCCCTCATGAGATACTCATCCATCAGGTGATACGCCCCATCCCCATGCTGGTGCTGACACTTTTCCAAGATACTGCCAAAATCAGGATCCGCCAAGTATTCTCATCGGATGTGTTCAAAACAATCAGTCTCCAAGTTTACTGTCTTGATTAGCGACGCCCTTCGACTCAAGGCGTCCGCCACCTTGTTCTGTTTTCCAGCCTTATGGATAAGCTTATAGGGGAACTTATCTATGAAGGCGGACCACCGGGCATGCATGGAGCTTCGAAGTTGCTTCTGACTTCCCAGGTACTTGAGAGCTTGATGGTCAGTGTAGAGGATGAATTCTTTCCCCACCAAGTAATGTTCCCATACTTTCAACGCCCTTACTACAGCATAAAATTCTTGATCATACGTGGCCCACTTTTGCCTTGCCTCACAGAGCTTCTCACTGAAATATGCAATGGGCCTCTTTTCTTGCATCAGTACACCACCAATCCCAACTCCACTGGCATCACACTCAACCTCAAATAGTTTATCAAAATTGGGATACGCCAGCACTGGCGCTGTACTCAACTTTTCCTTGATCAGGTTGAAGCTCTCCTCTTGAGCATTCGCCCATGCGAATCCCTTTCCTTTCTTCAAGCACTCCGTCAACGGGGCCACTATGGAACCGAAGTTCTTGATGAATCGTCAATAAAACGTTGCTAACCCATGAAAACTCCTGATGTCCCCCACGTTCCTTGGAGTAGGCTATTCTCGGATAGCTCTTACATTCTCCCCATCAACTTGGACCCCATCGCCACTGACCACGAACCCAAGGAAAACCAGGCTCTCCATGACAAAATCACACTTCTTAGTGTTGGCGTATAGATGGTGTTTTCTTAACAGGTCAAATACTGTCCGCAAGTGCTCCACATGTTCCGCCAAGGTCTAGCTATGAATCAGAATATCATCAAAATACACAACTAAAAATTTGCCAATTACCGAGCGGAGCACCTGATTCATCAGCCTCATAAATGTACTGGGGGCATTAGTCATCCCGAATGGAATTACTAACCACTCATACAATCCATCTCTGGTCTTGAAAGCAGTCTTCCACTCATCCCCAGCCCGAACCCGTATTTGATGATAGCCACTCCTGAGGTCAATCTTGGAGAAGACTTTGGATCCGCCAAGCTGATCTAGTATATCATCCAACCTTGGGATTGGGAACTTGTATCTGATGGTGATCTTGTTAATGGCCCTACTGTCAACACACATCCGCCAAGACCCATCCTTCTTGGGTGTAAGTAAAGCTGGAACGGCGCAAGGACTCATGCTCTCCCTAACGTATCCCACCTTGATGAGTTCCTGCACTTTCTGTCTCATGAGGTCATTCTCCTTCGGGCTCATTCGATAATGTGGGAGGCTTGGTAAACTAGCCCCAGGCACAAGATCGATATGATGTTGGATGTCCCTCAAAGGTGGTAACCCACTAGGCAGCTCTTCAGGGAACAAATCTTGATATTCGCCAAGTAGGCGGGTCACTTCATTCGGCATCTCCCTTTCGCCCCTTTGGGATGATTCGTGATTCGCCTTCACCATTACAACATACACCATCTGGCTCTCCTCACATTCGCTAACGAACGATTTGTGTGTAGGGCAGACCACCAAGGTAGACTTCTCATCGGCCTTTGGTTCTCTCATCATTGGTGTGAGTACGAACTTCACCCCATCCTTCATAAATCTGTAAGTGTTCCTTCTTCCGGCATGGATGGCGTCGTTATCAAATTGCCATGGTCTGCCCAATAATAGGTGGCAGGCATCCATATCGACCACGTCACAACAGACTTCATCCCTATACTCGCCGATCTCAATAGGGACCTTACACTTCTGGGTCACTCTGAGTTCACCCACATCCTTGATCCATCCAACTCTGTAGGGGTCAGGATGCGCCTCCGCCAACAACCCAAATTTTCGATCGGCGCTGCTGCTCACAATGTTCTCCTGGCTACCACTATCAATTATTACGTTGCATCGCCCACTGTTCACAAGACAGTGAGTCCTGAATAGTTGGTGCCTCTGATCGCCCTCTACCCGGCTGGAGACTAATAACCGTCGTATCACATGAATGGCGTGTCTTTCCTCATCCGCCTCGTCATCGTATTCCCCTAAGGGTTCACAAAACACTTCATCCCCCTCTTCATAATCATCTTCATATCTTTCCACCATGTTGGCACTCTTCCGCCTAGGACACTCATTGGACCTATGGCCTAGCTCATTGCACCGGAATCATTTAAAAGGGGTTGGCCTGGCATATGGGTTGCTGTTCTTAGGTGGTATGGGTACCTCCTTATAAGGCCTAGTATCCCCTCCAGATCCTCTTCCAGCGTTGCTGAACTTGGCCCCAATGGCACTCGCCATCGGTTTGCCTTTGTCATAGGACTTCATATTGCCTCCTCCTCCAGGCATACACTCAGTAGTGGCGGATCTCCTGGATCTCCCGGTTAGTTGGGATTCAGCCTTGAGGGCTAAATTCCTGGCATCTTGTACCCGAACCACCATCTGTGTGCCAATACGATCATGGATGTTGTATCTCAGGCCTTCTAGATACCTAGAGGTCTTTTGGCTTTCAGTTTCTGACAAGTTGGCCCTTGCCGAAAGCCTCAAGAACTCTGAGGTATATTCATGGACACTTCGGGTCCCTTGAGAGCATCCCCTGTAGGAGCTGTAAATATACTGCTCATAATCCGGCGGTAAGAACCGCTCCCTTAACATCGCCTTCATCCGTAGCCAAGATCTAATCGGATCTCTGCCCCCTCTTCTTCTTTCTTCCCTCATCTGATCCCACCAAACCGATGCGCCACACCCTTCAAGCGATACGCCACCAGCCTCACTTTCCTCTCATCAGGAATCCCAGCATACTCAAAGAAACGTTCGACTTTCGATAACCAGTCTAAGAATCCCTCTATATCCAGTTCGCCTCCAAAAGATGGTAAGTCTATTTTTAGCTTAAAGGCATCATCTCTATCAAAGTTTCCTAGACCTGGGTATACTCTAGCAACATCCACACGTCGGTTGTCAACAGTCCCAACATCCCTCGTAGTTCTAACGGTATCATCATCCCCAATACCCTCAAAGTCATCACTATCACTATCAGCATTATGCACAAGGACATAGTTGGGTCTTCTTACCTCAGGGTCCCTAGGACCCATTTGTGGAAGCTGTTGTTCAGGGACTCCTTCCTTTCTCTGAGTTGATCCTCCCGCGGTGGGTCGGATTAGAGCCAGAACCTCCAGTTTGAAGTTTTCTAGGGAGGTGGTTAGCTCCAGAAACCGTTGGTCGGTTTGCCTCTACCGCTCATGGCTGGCTTGGATCTGCTCCGCGAGGTGCTCCCTCAGCTCCTCATACCTCCGATCACTGGTCTCCATGGAATCTTGCGGTTGTCGGGGTTGAACCATTGCCAAAAGAAGTTTCGGGTCAGGAAACGATCGGCTCTGATACCAACTGATACAGATTGAAAGCGATAAATGAAGGTTTTAATCGTAAACCAACAAAGAGGTTCTTCTCTAGCTAAACTAGAAGGAGTGAATCCCAATAAACAAGGTATAAACCTTAGGCTCTCAAAGAGAATGATTTTGATTGATAAAAATTACATCATCCTTACAAAATGGGGGTTTAAATACATCCCCCTAAAGATAACAAAAGGACAAGGACTACCCCTACTAGGGTTACAATAAGGTTAACAGCAAAAGGGTAAAATAGGTAATACGCCCCGACAATCAGTACAAAGGTACAGGTACGGAATATCAGGGTTGTTGGTGAATTCCTTCGGGAGGAAGTAAACCTGGAGATCCGCCCAGGAGTAGCTTGAACATCCTCCCCTGGTCAGATGTTGATACACCTCCTTGTGTACTCCTAGATCCGCCCCGCTCGTATGTCCTAGGGATCCGCCCTCCTAGGTACACCCTCCGTGGATGTGATGTCTGAGGATCCGCCAAGACGCGCGTGATCAGTGATCCCAGTTAGGATGTCCGCATCATAGTTTGCATATATTATATGAGCAATGAAATTTAGTAGTCATGGAATCATTTATGAAAAACAAATATAAAATTTTAATGGATAAGAATACTAATTAATTGTATTATAATAAATAAGAATATAGAACTAAATAAAAAGACAACATATAAAGTTAATATGGAAAGAATATAATATGATTAATTTAATTATGACATTTAGCTTAAATTGTATATATTTTGTAACACGTTAAACTTAAATCCGTATTATTTTGTAAACGTTAAGCTTATATTGGTGTTATTTTGTACGTGAGGCCTAAATTGATGTTATATTGTAAACGTTAAGCCTAAATTGATATTATGTTGTAAACGTTAAGCCTATATTGGTGCTATTTTGAACGTTGAGCCTAAATTAGTACTTCCCCAAAGACCTTAGGCCTATTTTGGTACCTTATCCAAAAAAAATATATGAAGCATAATTTTAATTTATATGTAAAAAAATTTCATCTTAAGAAATACTAAATACAAATTTTCTTTTCCATGTGTCAATAAGATAAACCACCTATATATGTCTCTATGTTTAGATGACACTTATATTTATTTTCATGACATATTTTCTTTCAAATAATTACTCCATGTCACTTGGAACACAACATACCACCACATGGTTCATACAAAACTATTAATCTTTGTGTTTTTTCTATTACCATTTTAAACTTAGCACACTATGCAAGTTATTATAATAATATATATTTTTTAAATTTCTAAACCCTACCATATAACTTTTAAATATTTCAAAAGTACCATTCTTTATTTTTATCCACTACTATTTATCTTATTCAAAAATTTGTATAATTATTTAAGCATATATTTTATATAAATCACAAAGTGTAAAGATAATAATTTTTAGGTACAAACATGACAATTTTGGTTTGAAGGAGAAAAAGAAAGAGAGACATGGGTGAGTAAAGAAGTGGAAAAAGATGATAGTTTTCAAATTGCTTTAGCATGGTTTTTTTGTTGTTAAAATTAAATAAACTGAATACTACTAAATTAAACTGAACTGAAAGTTATTGAACTAAATTGAGCTGAAATAATAAATTTTATATATAAATAATTATAATTATAATAAATAATAATAATAATAAATAATGATAAATTATATATATAAGGGTTAAGGTGTAAAACTACCCCTAACGTTTTGGATCAGGAGCAATTTTACCCCTAACGTTGGAAGCCAATAGCAATTTTACCCCTAACGTTAATAAATTGGGTCAATTTGAGAAATAATTCATCAAACTGTCTTCTCGGTCATGAATCTTGTCATCTACACTCTATACGTGTGTCATTTTATCAGTAATAAATCATAAACATAAGTTGGGAATGTGAAAAAAATAAAAAAATAAAAAAATATACTGTCTTTTTTGTGCGAATTAGACAAAATAAATTCAAAAAATTCACCAAATTTATAAATATTAATCTCAAATTGTATTATTAAATTATAAAAAAACATGAAATCTTTTTTTCAGAACGAATTGCTATGCAATTGGTGCTGAATAAGGAAAAAAATATCTGTGTTTTATAATAGTGTCTGAAATTGACCCAATTTATTAACGTTAGGGGTAAAATTGCTCTTGACTTTCAACGTTAGAGGGAAAATTGCACAATTTTAGACGTTAGGGGTAAAATTGCTCCTTACCCAAAATGTTAGGGGTATTTTTGCACCTTAACCCTATATATAATGATAAATGATAAAGTATATATAAATAAGTATAATTATAATTATAATAAATAATGATAAATATATAATAAATTATAAATTATATATAAATAATTATAAGTATAATAAATAAGGGTGAATTATAAGTGGTGAAGCTTTTGACCTGTTGGTTTGAAAGCTTTTCTATGACTATAGAGGTCATGGGTTCGAATCACACGGGTGATGATGGGTTGACGGTTTTCCTTTATCTTTGATATATTTGCATTGCAAATAGGAGAAAGCTAGAGTAAGGAGCATTAAGTCATAATTTTATCCACTTTGTGTGTCCTTTTATTACTTTAGTATTAATTTTGTTAAAATTCACTTCAATTCACAATTTCACACACTATCACGTGGTTTTAATTTAATTCACGAGTTTTAAGTTTACTTTTACACCCTCACACACCCTCACCAGATTGACAATTTATCTTAGTGAGTTACAGGACGAGAACAGGATGCATTCCGTGAAGAGACGATAAAAAATGGCAGTTTTTTGACAATTTGCATAGGTCTCGCCGAAGCCTATACCACCTGTCACGGGGTTATTTTTCCAACCCGCGCGGCACATAGTCCCTCGCTATCAAAGTCGGCTAAGTAAGCCTTTTGAGTTGTGGAAGTAATATTCGAAAGCACTTAGGGTGATTGAGAGGATTGGGAGAATATCAATTGTATTAAATAAGCAAATAGATATCTAACGAATTGCAACAGATTCGCATAAAGCGTTGCAATAGGTTAGAAACACTCTTGGGAACCAAATTTCCAGGGCAGGTATCGGCAAGACTTCCCAAAATTCGCTCAAAAAAGGGTTGTCCAAGGGCAGGTCTCGATGAGACCTGCAGTCTTCAACAAGTTGCAATGGACGGCTCCTCTTCTCAATGCTAGCCCATATCCTTTCTCAATTGAACTTCTCAATGACCTTTAATGCACCAATTCAGTATTTTGGAGGCTACTAATCATCAATTTCCAATTATCATCTTGATTAGAGCAAGATTTAGGCTATAAATATATGAGATATTGGAAGAAAATCTACACAATCTCTATTGCTATTGTAGCCAAGCTCTGGGCAATTGTCAATTACTCTTGTTTTAGTTGATTTTTGTAGTTCTTCAGCAAAATTTCTTGTTTCAAAGTCATTTCCTTTTAGTTTTGTAAGTTGATTTCACATTTAATCAAAAGTTTGTTCATCTTCTGTTTCTTCATCTTCTACTTTCAATGAGTTTCACTTTATTTTATTTTATTTCAATTATTATTTTCCCAATGGCCATGAACTAATTCTTCCCTACTAGGGACGAGGGGAATCTTTCTAATGTTTTGAGTCAAGATTAGAAGTCTATTAGGTAACACCCGAAAGGAATTCAATTTAAAAGAACTAAGAACGTAAGCTTCATCCATGTTTCAGTTAATCGCTTTTTACTCACCATAGTATCAAGAGGTTAATGGAAAACTACATTCTTAGACTCGATAGCAAATCGATGTGGTTTCTAGCACTTCATTGCTAGGATTTCTCATTAAGCTTAAAGCTTTCTTGTCGTATTTAAGTAACCATTCTCCGTTAAGTAAATAGGAGTGAAGAATAAGAACGAGGTGGTCTAAGGTCTTAGCACCGAGTTTCTTTTAGAAATCACCATCTTTAAATTCACGAGTTTCTCTTCGACATTTTATAAGAATAGATTTCATTTGACTCAAACTTAGGATGTGAACCCAACTCCCTAGTGTTTTACTTCATAGTTTTAACATCAAAAGTTTTCATCACTATAAACAACTAAACCATCTTAATCCAATCCTTTAGACATCAGAAACCTATAGATAGTTAATGATTGTGCGGAATCCTTATGGGATCGATCTTTATACGTAAGTATACTGTATTACTTGGTATGATAAAGTGCACTTGCTCTAAAAAGCACACATACATTTTATACGCATCAAGTTTTTGGCGTCGTTACCGGGGATTCTAGTTGCAACATTAGCGATAATCAGGTTTGACATTGTAGACACTTTTTCAAAAAATTTATGCTAAAGTGGAGCCAATCTTGGCTTGTTTTAGTTTTTGATCCAGAAATAGACGTATGTACCGAAGGAATCAGTGTGAAGGAAGAAACACTGTCATGGAAGAGAACGAAGAAAGAACAATCATGGACATGCTAACTCCGAAATTTTGAACGCTAATACGATCACAAACGTTGTTTAACGACGGAAATGTAACCTTTCAGTCCGGTGCTAAGTAGCAAGTTGATAGAATTACCAATTTAATTTTTCTTAATCGGTGGCTTATTTTGCAACCGGATAGTTGGTTGTAAATCTTGGCGATCTGATTTTGCGACCTAAAGTCATTGCTAATTGGCAAAGAAGCGACATGGGGCGCCTAGAGTTTGCCGACGAATTCAAATGGAATTACTTCCGATACTTTTACTTATCAAATGTACTATGAACTTCAATATTCCATTGTTAATTTATGAGAAATTAATTTATTTTATTTTTATAATTACAATTGTAATTGCAAGTAAACTTCACACTAAATTAATCATGTTCAATTAATGTTATTCTATGAAACTATAACTTAATATTTAAAAATAATATTTGAAGTTTTAGTCAAAATGTATATATTAACCTAAATAAGTTAAAATACAAAATATATAGATATACCGATATAATATTCTAAATTCTATATAATTAATAAGTTAAGTCAAAAGATATATTATAATTCAACGCCTAAATTAACTCAAGTTAAAGCTACACTCTAACCTTCGTACACTGGGTTGAAGTCCGGTGATATTACTGCCATCGAATATTACCAGTGTTGTTTTTTTGTGGCCGATAATTTTAAGAAAAGATAAGTAATAAATTAGTTTTAATGTTTTTTTGGACTAATGTACATACAAAATAATATAGTTCCAGTTAAATGAGATAAATAAGTATTTCATTAATAAAAATTGACACGTCAGATGATATAACGTGTGTGAATTTGTAATGCTGGATTATAAAAATGATATTTGAACTAAAGTTTATGGCGTTTAAGTATAATGGAGTTAACGACACATTTATGTAATATGTCAATTTGTGTTAGTGGAGACTTTAATTGTACAATTTGACAAACGTTAGTATTGAAATGGTGTTGTTTTATATATAAGGGTTAAAATAGCTATTTGTAAAAAAACATTAAGGTTGTTTTGGTATTACCTTTAATGAACTATATTTAGTTTGTTTAAATTTTAAGTTGCTTTGCCTCTTTCATTTGTGTGGCCATCTCCAACCCATTACGCTATTTCCATCTCCATTTTTTATTTTCTAAACATCAAATCTTATTTTTTCTCCAATCCACTACACCATTTTTTATTATTAAAGATTGGTTAGCGAGGAAGGGTAAGCGGCGGACATCCCAGCTATGCTGGATCCACTACACCATTTATTATACTAAAAAAAATATTCTCCACTTTATTCCATTTTATATAACACTTTTATTTTATTATTTTTTATATATATTATTATCATCATCAATAATCTATAATAAAAAAATTAATTCAAAAATTAATTAAAATATAAAAAAACATTGTTATTTAATTTTAAATCATTAATAATATATTTAACTATAAAATATAAAATGAAAAAACATATAAATAATATTTAACTAAATTAAATAATTTATAAAACATAATTTGAATTAAAATAATAAATATAATAAATATATATATTTATATTAAATTATTAATTTCCATTTGGTGGAAACAAAATCAATAAAAAGTGGTTGATTTTGGATTTCTATACTAAAATGATATAGAAATTTGGTGGTGATTGGAGAAGTCAACCACCACCAAAATGGCATTTCCAACCCTCATTTGATGAGGGTTGGAGATGCTCTGAGTGGGAATTTACATCCAAATAAATGCTATAAATTTATCATTAACGTTTTCAAATAATATTAATTTTATCCATAATAATATTAATTTTATCCTTACGAGATAGAAAAAAAAAATGAATAAACTGGTTTAACCAATTATATCTATAATATTTGCTATGTTTTTAAATATGTTAAATTTAAATTTACACTTCCTCAACTATCAAGAGTAGAAAATTTGGGGGAGAAAGACTAGAGAGAGAGAGGCTTCTCCATCTCTCTACACTCTCTTCTTTCTTCTTTTGCTCTTTTTTTTTCAAGATTTTCATTAATACCGCCACCTCACCGTCTCGGTTCTTCCTTTCTGTTCATGTCCCTTTAGAGGAGGAAGGAGGAAGCTTGTCTTCCTTCTTCCTCCTCCCATTTATGTTTTAGTCTTTGTATTTTAGCTTTAGATTTATCTTTTCTTGTTAGTTTGAAGTCTATATACTTTTTCGAATCACTTTTTCGTCAGATCTACACCTGTTAGCTATATTTTTATCGTTTATTTTTTTTTCGGTCTTAGCAAGAGTGGAAAAGGTTTACCTTGTCCGCAGATCTATAGATCTGCGTGGTTGCAAAAAAAAGAAAGGATTCAGATCCGGAGGCTAAGTGATGAGGAATGGATTACAACTGTTTTTCAATGGGATTCAACTTAGGATTAGTATATGATTTCTATTTTTGTTGTATTTCTACATTTTATGGTTTTTATTGCTCTTTGTAGTCATTTTCTTGCTTTCTTGCTCTTTGTAGTCTATTTTCTTCCCTTTGTGGATCTTATACTAGCTGTAGCCAGTATAGGTGGGAAGTTTTATCATGCTATATTTGTACTTTGTGATTTAATGGCATGAAATATGACATTTTTATATGAGAAAAAAAAGTAGAAAATTTGGACTTTGTCCATTTTAAAAAGTATGGATAAGATATAAAAGTATCTCAAAATTATTAAGTACCAATTTGACCCCATATATAAAATAGTATTAATTTAATCTCAATATTTATAAAATTATGTAATTATGGTTTCATCTAATTATCTCGGAGAAAAAAACGATAAAATATTAGGGTTTAATTCATACAATGGTTAAATTAACACTATATCATAAATGTTTAAGACCCTGATCTATATTTTTGGTGTATTATAAGTTATAACCTAAAAGTGAAACAGAGAAAAGAAGAAGAAAGGATTTCAATATATATCGACATTGCTGATAAAATATCAGCTATTTATACAATTAGAAATAAACCCTAAGGCTAATTACAATATAACTCCTTCAACTATTATTATTCTCTAACACCCCCTCCTCAAGATGAAATACTTTTCATCTTGTCTTTCACAACTGTGTTGTTACTGGGTTTATTTCCATCTGCAGTAAAAGAAGATGAAATGTCAACACTTTGATACAAATGCATTTGATTCAAGGCTGAAGCCGTCTGAGCTCCTGTAAGAGGCTTTGTGAACAAATCAGCAAGCTGATTAGCCGAAGTAATATACGGAGTATATAGAAATCCTGCTTCCATATATTGTCGAACAAAATGACAGTCGATTTCCACGTGCTTCATCTTCTCGTGGAAAACAGGATTGACTGCTATATATATGGCTGCTTGACTGTCACAAAACAATGTGATTGGTAATTGAGGTGCAATATGAAATTCAGCCAACAAATACGTCAACCATTTCAATTCACAAGATGTAATTGACATAGCTCTGTATTCTGCTTCTGCAGAACTTTTGCTAACTGGCCCTTGTTTCTTTGATTTCCAAGACGCAAGGCAATCTCCAACAAACACACAATAGCCTGTCATCGATCGTCTAGTAACTGAACACCTACCCCAATCTGAATCACAATAGCCTCTCATTTGAGATAAATCAGAATTGTCTGTGTAATACAAACCCATCGTAAACGGTGCCCTTCAAATATTTCACGACATGCCTGGCTGCCTCCATTTGGATACAAGTAGGAATACTCATGAACTGGCTTAATTGTTGTGTAGCAAAAGCAATATCAGGCCTGGTAAAGCCTAAATATAACAATCTCCCAACTAATCTTCTATAGCTCTCTGGTTTTTCATAGGCAGGAGATTCTTCATCTAGCTTTAACCCTGTGGGAAAAGGATTATCAACACTGTGAGCTTCACTCAAACCAGCATCCTTGATCAAATCCCTTATATATTTAGACTGTGAAATAAACAACCCTCTATCAGACCTGGCCAATTCAACACCAAGGAAATTTTTTGCCTCCCCCATATCCTTTATAGTAAAACTAGCATCCAAAGCTTTTTTAACTTCTTCAATTAGCATGATGGAAGTGCCAGTGATTAACACATCATCCACATAGACTATAAGTGCCAAAAAATTTCCATCTTCAGTTTGTTTGGTAAACAAGCAATAATCATGAACAGACTTCACAAATCCCAACTGTAAAAGCTTTTCTGAAAAAGCTTTGTTCCATTGTCTTCCGGCTTGCTTCAAGCCGTACAAGGACTTATCAAGCCTGCAAACAAGGTTACAATTAGAGTTGATATACCCCTCTGGTGGCTGCATATATAGTTCTTCTTCAATAGAACCATGCAAATACGCGTTGTTGATGTCAATCTGCTGTATTGGCCAACCATTCGTAGTTCCCACCGCAAGAAACACCCTTACTGTTGTGATTTTAGTGACAGGAGAATAGCTATCATGATAATCTACACCAATTTGCTGATCATAACCTCGAGCAACTAATCTTGCTTTGTACCGAGCAACTGATCCATCAAGGGCATATTTAATCTTAAAAATCCACCTGGAAGTAATTGTACGTTTACCAAGCGGCAATTGCACCATTGTCCAGGTTTTGTTTTTCTCCAAGGCTGAAATCTCTTCTGCCATAGCTTTCTCCCATTGAGGTTGCCCTTTTGCTTCTTTATAACTTCTTGGTTCATGCTCTTTACTCATAGAAACCAAAGAAGCTTGATAATGATCGCTGTATTGAATAATATTGTCATCATGAATCACTTGATTGACAACAAAATCTTGTAACCACGAAGGTTTTTGAGTGACCCTGGTAGATCGTCTTGCTGTAATTTCATTTGCAACAACTGGCATATTGTGATTAGTTGTCGGTGAGTCAATTCTGGTAATTGCTGATGAAGGAATTTGTGGTGTATTTTCTGCTGAATAATCGTCATTTTGAGCACTATGATGAGGATCAGGAGGTTGTAAAGGCTGTAAAAAGGTGCTTGCTTCAGTATCAGTGAGACCTTGATCATTATCAAGCGAAGACTGGAACAACATTGATGATGTTAAGGGCCTGTCATGTACTGAAACAATAGTGTTAGACAAAAAAGGAAAAATATGCTCATTGAAATGAACATCCCTGGACACACACAAACGGTGAGTTGCCATGTTATACATCTTCCATCCTTTTTGTCCAGTTGAGAGCCCAACATAAATACACTGTTCTGACCGGTCATCAAATTTCCCTCTCTGAGGATTGTTGTTCAACACATATCCTTGGCAACCAAAAATCTTCAAATCTGTCAAACTTGGTTCTTTGCCATATAACAAAAAATGAGGAGATTTCCACTGCAATAACTTAGTCGGATAGATATTGAGAAGTGTAGTGGCATATAACATAGCTTCACCCCAAAATTTGACAGACAATCCTCCTTGCTTGAGTAATGCCCTCGCTACAGTAGTCAGACTTCTATGCCGCCTTTCAACCACCCCATTCTGCTGAGGTGTGTACACACATGTTTTCTGATGCGTGATGCCATGTTTTGCAAACACTACACTGTGTTGAATGCCCAACAAATTCAGTCCCATTATCACTTCTAACTGTCTTGACTTTAGTATGAAACTGAGTATTTACCATTGTGATAAAACCATCTAGTAAGCTTGACACTTGATCTTTGTGTTTAAATAAAATAGTCCATATCACACGGGAAAAATCATCAACCATAGTCAACATATATCTATCACCACTAATAGATGTTTGTTTATAAGGCCCACAACAATCAACATGAATCAGATCAAACACTTGCAAGGTCTTAATGAAACTTAATCCAAAAGAATTTCTAATTTGTTTAGCTCTTAAGCAGATATCACAATCAGCAAAACTAATAATAGAACTCTTAGGCAAATTGAAAACATGTGATAATTTCTCATGTGAGATATGCCCTAAACGTTTATGCCATAATTCGACATCAACATTATTGTCTATAACAGATAAAGACAAATCAGTTTGGCTTACAACTTTCTGAATTACATTCCTATCAAAGGAATCTTTAGCAAGATAATACAACCCTCTCTTCAATCTTCCAACTGCTAATCGTTGATTAAAATTCCGGCCCTGCAAGATACAATATGTGGTCCAAAAACATACTGAGACACCTTGATCTTGTAGTAGTTTACTAACTGACATCAAATTGTATTTGAATTTGGGAACATAAAGCACATTCAATAATTTGAAATTCTCAGCAAATAATACTTCTCCTTGATGACTGACTATTTGAGCCTCACCAGTTGGTAAAAATACTCTCTTAGGGACATATAATTTGACTATATTCCGCAATAAACCAGCATTATATGTCATATGAGTTGTTGCTCCTGAATCAATTATCCATTCATCAATGCTAAGAGAACTTAAGCCAGAACTGTTACCTGCACATGCCCCTGCAAATGCTGAAAACTCTTGTGGAAGATAGTCCTGTGTTGTTTTCCCTTTGAGTATCCTCTGTACTTCTCTCTGCACTAGTTCTTGTACAGATTCTTTCTTAGCAGAACTTCCTTCACCTTCTTCAAAATCATCTACTGGAGAAAGCTCTTGTTGCTCATGAGACATATGTGCCTGATGATTAACTGGAGCTGGACCTGTAACTCTCTTTCCTTTAAACCAATCAGGATATCCTTTAATACGGAAAAACTCACTCTTCTCATGTCCTCCTTTCCTGCAATAAGAACAAAATTTCTCCTCCTTGCTTTTCACCGAGGAATTAGCATTATTACCTCGATTACCGTAATTTCCACCATTATTAGTACGATTGACATTTCCAGTTTTTTTATTGCTGAAATTTCGATTTCCAGTTGTTAAATTCACAAAATCATTATGAATAGAAGCAATGGAATTAGGATTTCTCTGCTTTTCGATACGTATAAGCATCGAATAAGCTCTGTTAACTGGAGGTAGAGGATCCATCAACAATATTTGATCTCTCACATGATCAAACTCTGGATTTAATCCAGATAAAAATTGCATAAGTTGCTCTTCCTGGACCTGTTCCTGTACTAATTTCCTTGCCTCACAAGAACAAGCAATTGGAGGCTTCACAATAGCATATTCATCCCACATTCGTTTCATTTTATTGAAGAAATCAACCAGAGACATACCTCCTTGATTCAAGCTACAGATCTCTCGACGCAATTGAAAAATCAATGGTCCATTACTCTCGCCATATTGTTCCTCCAGTTCCGTCCATAATTTTCTGGATGTTGGTGCATACAAGAACACATCGGCTAAATCTCTGGACATCGCATTTATAATCCAGGAAAAAACAAGATCGTTCTCCCATTTCCACTTCTTGTATGCATCTGAGGTCTTATCTGCTGGTTCTTCATCTTGAAGAATATGATTTGACTTGCGTTTGGCGCTCAGAGCGAGCAACATCGATCTCCGCCATGGTATGTAATTAGATCCATTCAAAATCGTGCTGACAATAACAAGTCCGGGATTATCATTGCTATTGTTGACAGTTGATGAATTCGAGTTTGAATTCATCATTGAATCGCCTTCTCCTTCTCTGGAATCTGAATCGCGATTGTTAGTGGAATCGCTACTTTCAGATCTCCCTTCAGGTTCACTCAAATCTTCTTCTCGTATATTCTGACTGGAATTCAACGCATTAACATACGATTTGCGCTTTCTAGTCATGAGAAATCTTTGTGATGATCATCAAAGGATCTGCCATTGTTGCTCTGATACCATAAAAGTGAAACAGAGAAAAGAAGAAGAAAGGATTTCAATATATATCGACATTGCTGATAAAATATCAGCTATTTATACAATTAGAAATAAACCCTAAGGCTAATTACAATATAACTCCTTCAACTATTATTATTCTCTAACATAACCCCGTGATTTTTTCATGTCCTACACATATATAAAGAAAACAATAAAGAAAGTATCTTAAAATTATTAACGAACTATCGATTTGACCCCAAGTATAAAATAGGACTAATTTAATCTCAACATTTATGAAATTGTGTAATTATGCTCCTTCATTTGTCTTATATTGTCGTCCTCTTCATGCAAATGAAACTTTTATCTCTCTCCTCTTTATTTTCTTGGCTTGTTTATGCAGCTTTTCGATGAGGGTAATTACGAGATTGCATCCATGTGTTTCGAAAGAGCAGGGGATGAGCATGCAGAGAAGTTGTTCAATGTTGCAGGGTTTAAACCAAGATGTGGATGAAAATACTGAAAGTAAAATAATGGATTAAATTAGCATAAATTGTATAAATAAAAACATAAAGAATAGATCAACTTACACAAATTTTCCAAGACTCTCAGTTACGAAGTATAATCGTAGAAACTCATCTCCCATACATCATATGCCCTAAGATTCAATGTTTGCAGCAATAAGAGCCCAATGCTGCAACTGAGAATCAAACTTAAATCAGATCTTCAGTTATGGAGTACAAAATGAAGAATAAAGAGGAAGAAATGAATTGTTGAGATGGGTTAGGTGAAACATTTAAGGAACTCTCAACAATTTCAATTCCTCATTGAATTACAATATTACTGCCACAGGTATTACAAGTATTTTTTTTTTTTTTTGTGGCCGATAATTTTAAGAGAAGATAAGTAATAAATTAGTTTTAATGTTTTTTTGGACGGAAGACATGCAAAACAATAAAATTTCAGTTAAATGAGGTAATTAAATGTTTTATTAACAAAAATTAACACATCAGATGATATTACCTATGTGAATTTGTAATGCTGGAAAATAAAAATGATATCTTTTTTAAATAAAGTCTGATGATTAGGAAGTGCCTTAGACTAGGGCTGTAATCGAGCCGAGCCGAGCCGAGCCGAGCTTTGGCCTGTTCAAGCTCGGTTCGCTATAAAATTAACGAGCTCGAGCCCAAGCCGAGCTTGCTATAAAATTAACGAGCCGAGTCCGAGCCGAGCTTTGGCTTGCTCAACGACCTTGAGCCGAGTTTCGAGCTTGTTTCGAGCCCAAAATCCTCTTTTGGACTTGGTTCATTAAGAAAATTATCTAACCATGAATTGTTTGTGAGTAAATTGTTAATTATATTTGTGAAGTTTGCTCGCAAATAACTCTTTAATTGTGTACATAAACAAGCTCACAAGCAAAGTTCGTGAATAAATAAACAAGATGCTTACAAATAGTTCGTCTATTACTCATTTATTATGTTTGTGAACGAACTCATCTAATAGCAAATGAAATAATATTAAGTTTAGATATTTGTGAACTAACACAAAACTATATAATTTTCTACAAAACTAAAATTTGTTCATAAATGTTCTAATTGAGCCTGCTCGTGAGCTTTCGAGCCGAGCTTTGGCCTGCTCAAGCTTGGCTCGTTTACAAACCGAGCCAATAAATCATGTTCATGAGCGGCTCTGTTCATTTACAGACATTCCAACCAGATTGACTTCTCATTCAAACGTCCAATCCCTAAACCAATATTATTAAAGAAAAAGTCAGAATATAGTTTAAAAAAAAAGAACGAAAAAAACAAAATTAAGCAGATCGGTAAACACACCGACCACCTAAATTACAAAAAAAAAAAAAAAAAAAAAACCCAAGCACAAAATGAAGGGATGGCATTCCACCAAGTCACGCGGGATGTCGTTCTACATAAAATAATATTTAAATTGAAATATATGGCGTTTAAGTATGATGGGTTAACAACACATTTATGTAATGTGTCAATTTATGTTAGTCAGGGGCGGATGTAGGGAGTCAAAGGGGCATTTGTCCCCCTTCATCAAAAAAATAAAAAAATAAAAAATTTAGTCCAAAAAGAAGGGTTAATAAGGTGCAAAAATACTCTTAATGTTTTGGGCAAACAACAATTTTACCACTAACGTCTAAAATTGTACAATTTTATCCCTAATGTTGGAAGCCAAGAGCAGTTTTACCCCTAACATTGATAAATTAGGTCAATTTGAGAAATAATTCATCAAACTGTCTTCTCGGTCATGAATCTTGTCATCTACACTTCACACATGCATTAATTTATCAGTAACACATCACAAACATATGTTGGGATGTGAAAAAAATATTAAAAATATACTGTCTTTTGTATGAATTAGACAAAAAAAATTCAAAAAATTCACCGAATTTATAAATATTAATCTCCAATTTTATTATTAAATTACAAAAAACATTATATCATTTTTTAGAACAAATTGATATGCAATTGGTGCAAAATAAAGAAAAAAAATGACTGTATTTTATAATAGTGTCTGAAATTGATCCAATTTATCAACGTTAGTGGTAAAATTGTTCTTGGCTACAAACATTAGGGGTAAAATTGCTCCTGACCCAAAACATTAGGGATATTTGATGCGTAACAACCCGAGAATCCCGGAAATGGATGATTACGAGTCAGAAACATTAAAATTTACATTTTTTATCAAAAAATCATGAAAATAATGCATGACAATTGAACGATATTGCATTTTTCATTACGAAAAATTGAAGAATTTTACATTTTTTGTCATAAAAATTGAATAATTTTGCATTTTTTTTGTCTAATTTTTTTTTACGTACAGTTTTGCCCCCCTCCTCAAATCCTGGATCCGCCACTAATGTTAGTGGAGACTTTAATTTTACCATTTGGCAAAAGTTAGTATTGAAATTGTATTATTTTATATGTAAAGGCTAAATTGACTCTTTTTATAAAAAAAAAAATATTAAGGTTGTTTTAGTACTTTACCTTTTAATAAACCATGTCCGTGTTTGGTAAATTGCTTTTTGGGATAAAATTACAAGTTTGAGTCACTCTAAAGGTTTTTAATTAATCAAACCTATAATAGTTATGTTTCGTGAAAGATGTTTGAAAGAGATTATTGAATCCAAAAAGCTAATTTTGAAAAATGTGGTTTTAGAAGCTTTTTCAATTAGTTTATTATTCAATCTTTTTTAAGGGATATTTTACTTTTAATTAATAAAAGTTTTACCATGTCCTTATTTATCATTTTACATGAATAACTATTAGCAATCACTTAAGTTTTACCAAACAAGTTTACACAATCAATTAGTCAAATCAGTTAAAAGTAATCGGCTAACCGCTAACATCAATTCATCAAATATGGTGTATATTAGTTTGTTCAAATTTTAAGTTGCCACATGTGCAAATTTCCTTTATCTTTTGTGAGTGGGAATTTATATATCAAACATATGAAACGCTGTAAGATTAATCTGACATTTCCAAATCATATTAAATTTAGCTTTAAGAAATAGAAAAAATAAATAAATATGTGATTTAATCAGATATGTATCTAACGGTGAATGATCAAATTCACGTGGTTATTAGGATCCATATGAAAAATACTGCTATACAATCTATAATATTTACTACGTTACTAACACATTTAAATTCTTCATTAAGTATATTAAAATGGGTAAATAGTTTATTAGTCCCCTACTTTTTACCTAACACATTATAAGATCCTTAGTTTTTGCAAATATTAATCTTTTGGTCATTTTGTCTAGTTTTTTTCGACTTGTAATTATTATATTTTAGCATAAACATATATATATATATATATATATATATATATATATATATATATAAAATAACAAAGTAACATGGTTAATTTGTATTGTACTGTGGTTGTTCTAAAAGCTAAGATATGTTCGGTTAAAAATCTAAAAAAATAGATAAAAGGATCACAAGGTTTAAAATATGTTTTTCAAAATAGGAGACCTAAACAGTGTGTTAAGTAAATTATTTGGAAATTCTCTTCCAGTTTGTGTTTCTTCTTGTATTCAGGATGATGTTATGTTTCTCGTTTCGTAATACAAGTTTTCTAATTATCAAAAAAAAAAAAAAAAAAAAAGTAAATTATTTACCCTATTAAAACTGATATTATTTAAATTCTCTTATGTTAAATTTAAATTTGCACTTACTCAAATTTACACTTCTTCAACTACCATAGTAACTAAAATTTACACTTTTTCAACTACAATAGTAGCAAATTTGGACTTTCCCATCGTTTCAAAAAAATTCAAGATGATTAGGGAAGTACTAACCCTAAGTACAAAATACCACTAATATAATCTCAACATTTATGAAATTGTAATTATCTCAACAGTTAGGGTTTAATTCATACATTTTCAGAAATATTAGGGTTGAATTGATACTATCACAAAAAAAAAAGCCCATCCACCATCTGCTGTGAATCATACAAAGTCTGCGACTCCGACCATTTTGTATCTTGAATTGATGATCATCATCATATGGGTTCTCATCTTCAGCCTTAACCTGATTTTCTTCGTATTCCACCACAGCATGCTTACCATTGAAAAAAATAAACATGTCAGTATCTGCATTTGACAATTTTTCATCTGCATCTTAAGATGGTGAAATTTGAGGCATCAATCTCTTATTAGAATATGAGAAAATGCAGTTATAGTTGCTGCGCTTTTTTGAATTTTAAGAAACAAAATGATCAGGTATGTAAGTTTTGATGATGGAGTTTTCAGCTCCCTCAACCAGTAGAAGAACCATAATGGAAATTCTAAACATGCCCACAAAAATTGAAAAAAAAAACGAAGATGGAGATGAAAAATTGGAAGTAAAGAATGCATTAAATTAGCATATATTGTATAAATAAATAAAGATAAAAAAAACTTACACAAATTTTCCAAGACTGGCAGTTCCAATATATAGTCGTAGCAATTCGTCTCCCATTTGGAGTGCAATAAAAGCAGAATGGTCTCAATTTCAATTCAAACATGGGTTTGATTCACGCTCTCTATTCTGAGAAATATTTACCATCCGAAAAGAGGAAAAAGCGGAGTCTTTGAATGGTGCAACAAATTAAACAAACTTGAACTTATTATATATAGGATGGAATGAAGAGTAGAGGGGAAGATTTAAAGGATGGAATGAAGAGTAGAGGGGAAGTTTTGCTTTGAAAGGTATTATTACCATTTTTGTATGGTCCTCACACAAATTTTCCAAGACTCTCAGTTTTGATATATAGCCGTAGAAATTAGTCTCGGATACATCATATGCCATATGATTCAAAGTTTGCGGAAGGCGGTGATGATGGATGAGCATAGAAGATGAGCCGGATCTGGAGTGCGATAAGAGCATAATGCTGCAACTGAGAATGAGAATGAACAAACTTCAACTTATATATTCAGATTTGAATCTCTCAAATAAGATTTCTCGAAAGTGCATACATAAGGACCAAATGAAGAGAAAGTTTGATTATAATGGAGATCTGATTTGGTTTACAAAGTTGTCTTATGAAAAAAGGTAAATAATTTATCAGTGCCTTCATTTTTATCTAACACATTGTTTTGTTCCTTTATTTTGAAAAACACATTATAAGGTCTTTTATCTTTTGTCAGTATTAAGCATCTGGTCATTATGTCTAGTTTTTTTAAATTTTTAATCGAATATAACTTAGTTTTCAAGATAGCTATAGTAGATACAAATAGTCATGTTACTCTATTATGTTCTGTCTATCTATTTATGTCAAATATAACGGTTAAAAATCTAAAAAAAAATAGATAGAATGACCAAAGAGTTAATATTGGCAAAAGATAAGGATCTTATAATATGTTTTTCAAAATAGAAAGACTAAATATGTTAGGTAAAAAGAAAAGGATTAATAAATTATTTACCCTATAAAAATGAAGAGTGCGGGGGAAGTTTTGTTTTGAAAGGTGCCATTTGTTGTATATGATAATATAAAAATATATAATGAGAAACTATTAATGGTTCTGTTCAAAAAAAAAAAAAAAAACTATTAATGGTTGATACATATTCTTGACGAGTGAGTTAGTTTTGATTTTAAACTAACAAAGAGGTTATTCTTTAGTTAAACTAGAAGGAGTTAATCCTAATATTTCACGATTAAACCTGTAGTAATTATGAAATCCCCATTTTTTTTTATGAACCTTAAATAAAACTCTCAAAGGAAAAGATATAATTAATTGATAAAAAATTAGACATTGCAAATGAAAGAGATGAATTTATATCATCTCAAAATCTTAGAGAACAAATTATACAAAAGTCCAATTTATATAAATAATTAAAGGGATAAGATTAAGGGTAAAATGAGATAAGAATAAAGGGGTGGAAAACATATAAATAGAGTGGTGGCATGAGTTGATAGATGATTCAGAAGAAATGACTAAACTTCTAGATCATGTATTATAATCAGCAAAAAATGTGAACATATAAATAGATGGCTTAATGTTCCTTTAGGCCATTAACTTGTCAAAATTAGTCATTTTATCCCTCCAACTTATCGAATGTCTTATTTACCCACTTAATTCTATAAAAATTGTATTTTTCACCCCCTTAACTTGTTCAAATTGGTCATTTTACCACTCCTCAACTCATCGAATGTCCTATTTACCTCATTAACTCCATAAAAATTATATTTCTCACACCTTATAATCTTATTTACTCCCTTAACTCCATAAAAGTGGTATTTCTTTACATCTTTATAGTGCAAAATTTATAAGACTTATTCAAATGAGTTTGAAAATATTTTTTTTAATATCAACTTTTTATTTTGTTTTAATTTGATAATTATATTGATCCTTCATGTGTTTATTACAATAATATTGTTTTACAATAATTAGATAATCAAAATTTAACTAGCCAAAAAAATTGAAAAGAGAAAGAATGAATAAAAGTTACAAACAACAAGAACATTAATATAAAAAAATTAAGGGTAAATTCCAAAAAAAAAACCCATGTGGTTTGATGTTGTTCCAAAAAAACCCTTGTGGTTTGTTATTACAAAAAAAAAGGACTGTGGTTTGCGCCGTTACCCGAAAAAACGGAAAATGGCTTAACGGTGTTAAATTGCTGACATGGCACAGGGGTAAGGTTGGAAATTCTTCTTCTTCTTCTTCTTCTTCTTCTTCTTCTTCTTCTTCTTCTTCTTCTTCTTCTTCTTCTCTTCCATTCTTTTTTTTAATTTCCGATTTCCAAAGAAATCTGGAAATTTCCGAAATCTGGAATCCAGATTTCCTGAAATCTGGAAATCCAGATTTCTGGAAAATTTCCAGAAATCTGGAAAATTCCTGTCAATAAATGAGCACGAGCATGAATCATTCAGGAATTTTGTGGCCCTGATAAGTGCGAAGACCCAAATGAAAATCTTTATAGCTTCCTTGGGACACTGCACTATAATGGAAATCAATACCCACTTTCGACACAGCAAATACTTCTGAGAGACTCCAAGCTCAAGAATACAAAAGTGATGCAAAATGCCGTGGACTCACTGTTGCACCTTCCTCCCATCATCATCATAATTCCAGTTCGTGTAGTTCGAGGAGGAAGACATGTTTTTCAATTTCATTTCATTTATTTTAATTCTTTTTGTCACAGTTTTCCAATTTATTTATATTATCATATCATACCCTATTCTCTCTGTTGAAGAAGAAGAAGAAAGGGTTTTAGAATCTTAGAGGCAGAGATATATACAAAAAATGAATTAAGAGTCTGACAGGATGATTCCCACACTTGTTACTTCCAATTCTATACACGATAAAACTTTGAATCATCTATTTAGTTTATTATGCGAATGAAACTTGAAAAAATAAAAAGAAATTTAGCAGGCTTTTTTAGGAAGATAGAAAGAAGAAGTTTAGCAGGCTTTTTTAGGAGGAGGAGGAGGAGGAGGAGGAGGAGGAGGAGGAGAAGAAAAAGAAGAAGAAGAAGAAGAAATAAAAAAAAAAATTCTAATTTCCAATCTTACCCCTGTGCCACGTCAGCAATTTAACACCGTTAAGCCATTTTCCGTTTTTCGGGTAACGGCGCAAACCACAGTCCTTTTTTTTGTAATAACAAACCACAAGGTGTTTTTTGGAACAACATCAAACCACAGGGGTTTTTTTTGGAATTTACCAATTTAAGTGCTTTGATTAATTGTACTAATCTGTTTGTTCAATATTGAGTATAAATGCAAAAGGAAATAAAAATTAAGACAGGACAAAGTCAGCATGAGAACACAACACAAGCTGAGTGAAGAGCAACTCAGCACAAGAGAAGATAAGTTATCTTCAAAACAACAGCTTAAGAATGAATCTGATCAAAGAAGCTGAGTGGAACGGAACTCAGCATAAAAGAAGTCTGCTTCAGAACTAGATCTTGCGGAACGAAGCTGACCATGGAAGCTGAGTGAAAAAGAACTCAGTATGAGAATTGGTGACAATCAAAGACAATGACTAGCGAAGTGAAGCTGAGTGATCTTCAGGACAGCATGAATGATCCGTTAGCTAAAAGACAAATCCGACAACTGTCTGCACCAATAATTGAAGCCTTGGAATTACGCAAAAGCCAAATTCCGAGATGCATGGGTCAACTGTTCGTTGTTATAAGACAAACTGCCGCAAGAAGACAAAGCCTGTAGGAAAAAGACAAGCCTGACATCTGAAGAAATTAGAAAACAAGATTGGCCTGCACATCTGAAGCTGACCAGAAGGTTGTCCCCCAAAAGAGCCATTTTGGACTTAACGGACAAATCAAATTCAAATCATTTGATCCTCAAAATACAACTATAAAAGGACAAGCAATCCTCTTGGATCATTGCCGAATTACAGAAAATACAAGAGAGAAAAATACAAGCTCAAAGCACTCAAAAACAAGAAAGAAATCTTACACCAACTTTCTATTCCTATGTAAATGCTAGATTGATTGTTTTGTAATCATCTAAAGTGTTCTTTAGCTGAAAAAGAGCAAATTGTATCAATTGTGAATTGAGAGTGTTGTGCTGAGTATTTGGTTGTAAATACTCAGTGGTAGAGAAATCTAGGTGTTGGGTTGTAGCACTTAGTAGGAGTTGAGTAGACGAATAAAGGAAGGTACTCTTACATATTCAACTGCCTTGTAACCGGTTTGTGCTCTACCTGTAAAGAGCTCAGTATTGGATTCCAAAATCCCGAAGAAGTCTGGGGACTAGACGTAGGCGGAGAGGCCGAACCAGGATAAATGATACTGAGTAATTTCTAACTCTCTTAAAATATATATATGTGCATGTGTTGCTTGTTATATTTACTCAGCATATAAACTGTTTAAAGCTGACACTAAGTAAATTAGAGTGCTGAGTTGGAAGCTGACCACTAACGTGTCAAGTCCCAACTCACAAGTGAAACAGTCTTAGTCAACATCTGACTAAAGCTGTCTTACACTAAGATCGGCCAAGTTGACCAAAGCTGAGTTAATAAACTCACCAGAATTATTAAGTCAGCAAGATTAATTAGCGCAAAAAGTTACATTAGTTCCTAACCCCCCCCCCCTTGGAACTAATCACATGGGACCAACAAGTGGTATCAGAGCCAAAGCTCACTACTCAAAGATATAACTATCTTGAGCTGATCCCGATAAATGGCTGAGAATAGCACTCGTTTCCTTCCAGGGAACCAAACAACACAGATTCTCCCTGAGGGATTATCAATTAGTTGGCCTCCCCTATTCTTTGGTTCAAATTATACATTCTGGAAGAATAGGATGAAAAACTTTATTCAAGCCACAAACATGAGTGCATGGCTTGCAATTGTTCAAGGCCCTTACGTGTCATATAAAACTGTTAACAACGAGAAAGTTGTTAAGAGTGAAACTGAGTGGTCAGAAGATGACCTTAGGAAACTTCAAAACAATGCTTCGGCTATCAATATGCTTCATTGTGCTTTAGATGTTGCAGAATACAATAAGGTTTCAGGTTGCGAGTCAGCACAGGAGATTTGGAAAAAGCTTGAAGTAACCTACGAAGGCACAAGCAAGGTCAAGGAATCAAAAGTAAATCAGCATATGAGATTATACGAGTTGTTCGAGATGAATGATAATGAGGACATCTCGGGAATGAACGCTAGATTTACCAACATTATAAATGAGCTGAAAAGACTTGGAAAGAACTTCACCGAGGAAGAACAGGTGAAGAAGATCTTGAGAAGTCTTCCCAAAAGATGGCAGGCCAAAAAGACTGCAGTGGAGGAAGCTCAGGACCTGACTACGTATAAGTACGATGAAACAAAATCATGAGATATCAATGAAAAACTTTGAAGAAAAAGAGAAGTCATAAGACAAGAAACAAAATCACTTGTCATGAAAGCTGACTCCACCGAAGCTGACTCATCTAATGATGAGGAAATGGCAATGTTCACCAGGAAAATGAAGAAGCTATTCAGGAAGAATGATAGGAACAGCAAAAGGTCATTCAGAAGAAATGACAAATACAAAGCTGAGCCCAACGACAACAAATATAAGAAGGACAACTCAAAGCCTGTCACATGCTTCGAGTGCCACCAAACTGGGAACATCAAGTCAAGCTGTCCCATGCTGAAGAAAGACAAGAAGGGCAGCAGAAAGGCTATGGTAGCCACATGGAGTGATAGTGATGAGTCAACCTCATCAGAAGCTGATGCAAATGAAACAGCAAATATATGCTTCATGGCCGATGATGCTGACCGCACTTATTCTGAACAAGCTGACCTCTCTGATGAAACTGACCAGGAGGAACACAATAATGAGGTAACATCCTTACTTTTGCTTAGAAATGAGATGATAAACGCCCTGAGTGATTTATATGCGCTAACTAAAAAGTGCAATAAGAAAGTAAAGGCACTCAGCAGGCGGTGTGATGAGATTGAAGAGGTCAAGCTGAGTGACCTCCGATATCTTCTCCAAGACAACTCAACTTTGCACAGTAACATAGAACTTATGCATAAGTTTGTCTCGGAGGTCCAATCAGATTCAAAGAAACTGAAAAAGGATGTCACTACCCTACAAAGCTAAATAAGAGGCTCAAATAAAAATAAATCCCATGCTGAGTACTCAAGTACTAGTCAGCATAAACAGTTCACACAGTGTGACTGTTGCGGGAAAAAGGGGCACACAAGAGAAGTGTGTTGGTACAATAAGCGGATTGTCCAATGTGACTTCTGCGGAAAGAAAGGACATACCACTAAGGTATGTTGGCATGCTCAGCACAATAATGCTGACCACACTCAACATCACCCTCAAAGGGAAATTCACTGTGACTTCTGTGGCAAAAGTGGCCACACTATAAAAGTATGTCGTCATAAATTAAAATATGACATTGCACCTGTTTATGCTAACAAACGAGGACCCAAAAAGAATTGGGTACCTAAAGATGAATAGTTTAAAATGCAGGTGAGCCTGAGATGCGTGGAGAAATCAAAACTGTGGTATATAGACAGCACATGCTCGAGGCACATGACTGGTGATGAAACTCAATTCATCACACTAGAGCTTAAACGAGGCGGAAGTGTAAGCTTTGGAGACAATAAGCAGGGTAAGATAGTCGGCTCAGGTACTATCGGAGGTAACCCTACTATTGAGTCAGTCTCCTTAGTTAAAGGTCTTAAATACAATCTGCTGAGTGTAGCTCAGCTTTGCAAGAGCGGCAGAAAAGTTGTATTTGATAATACTCAGTGTCAAATACTGGAGGGAAAAACAAACGAATTGATTTTAACTGCCCCTCGTGTAGACAATGTATACATGCTGAGTTTAGAAAAACATTTTTCTAAAAATATATGCTTAGTGTCTAAAGAGGATAACTCCTGGCTATGGAATAGAACACTTGGTCATGTAAGCATGGACCTTCTTACCAAATTAGCTAGAAAGCAACTAGTTGAGGGATTGCCCAAACTCAAATTTGAAAAAGATCAAGTGTGTAATGCTTGTCAGCAAGGTAAACAAACTAAGAAGTCATTTCAAAGTAAAAATATTGTCTCAACCAAGAGACCATTGGAATTACTATACTTGGATCTTTTCGGACCTGTCCAGCCACTTAGCTTGGGAGGTAAGAAATTTTCCTTAGTCATTGTAGACGATTTCTCTCGGTACACTTGGATCATCTTGCTGAGTAGCAAGGATGAAACATTTGAGATGTTCAAAACATTGATTAAGAAACTTGAAAATGACAAAGACCTAAAAGTATCTCATATTAGAAGTGACAATGGTGGAGAATTCAAAAACCAACAGTTTGATGAATTCTATGAAGCTAGTGGTATTGACCACAATTTCTCTGCTCCTAGAACACCTCAACGGAATGGGGTTGTTGAAAGGAAGAACAGAACAATTGTCGAAATAGCTAGGACAATGCTGAGTGAAAATAGGCTTCCAAAGTATTTATGGGGTGAAGCTGTCCACACAGCATGCTACATTCTCAATAGGGCTTTAGTTAGACTTATTCTTAAGAAAACCCCATATGAATTTTGGAAAGGACGAAAGCCCAACATTGGCTACTTTCGTGCCTTTGGGTGTAAATGTTTTATACTCAACACAAAAGATAATCTTGCAAAATTTGATGCCAAAGCTGACGAAGCGGTCTTTTTAGGGTACTCAACTAACAGCAAAGCATATAGGGTGTATAATAAACGAACTTAGGTTGTAGAAGAGTCTGTCCATATTGAGTTCGATGAAGTTGACCCTGGAGGAAAGTCAACTCAGCTCGATGAAGATGAACCAAGCTCAGCTTCCGCTGATCAAAATGGAGCCTCTGAATCATCAATACAAGGGCTGACCAAAGGTAAGCAAGAAATTGAAATAACCTTTGCTGACCAATCTATTCCTGCAGAGATTGTAGAAACACATGTTCCAAACAACTTAACTTTGCCCAAAGAAATAAAAATCCCAAGAGGACATTCGGAGAAGTCCATTCTTGATGCTGCTGACAATAAGCTGATGACAAGAGATCAGCTTAGAAAGTATCTCAGCAATGTTGCTTTCGTCTCAATGCATGAGCCAAAGAATTTTGCTGATGCTGAGCACGATGAATATTGGATCAACGCTATGCAAGAAGAGCTTGATCAATTCACAAGAAATGAGGTATGGGATTTAGTACCTAAACCTAGGAATCAAAAGACCATAGGAACTAAGTGGGTCTTTAGAAATAAATTAGATAAGCAAGGCAACGTAGTCAGAAATAAAGCCCGACTTGTAACCCAAGGCTATAGTCAGCAAGAGGGCATTGACTACGGTGAAACCTTTGCACCCGTTGCTAGGTTAGAAGCTATACGTATACTGTGTGCCTATGCAAGTTTTATGAACTTTAAATTATATCAAATGGATGTTAAGAGTGCATTTCTTAATGGCTTTATAAACGAAGAGGTATATGTTAGTCAGCCTCCTGGGTTTGAAGATACAAAAATTCCAAACCACGTTTATAAACTCAAAAAGGCCCTATATGGCCTAAAGCAAGCTCCAAGAGCTTGGTATGAGAGGTTGACCAACTTCCTGCTGACCAGGAATTATGTCAAAGGCAAAGCTGACACAACCTTGTTCATTAAGAAAAAGGGCAAAAATACCCTACTTGCACAAATTTACGTAGATGACATAATTTTTGGTGCTACTGACGATTCTATGTGCAAAGAGTTCAGTAAACAGATGCAAACTGAGTTCGAAATGTCTATGATGGGCGAACTCAACTTCTTCCTTGGACTTCAAATCAAGCAAGGTAAGAATGACATCTTCATTAGTCAGTCTAAGTACGCCAAAGAAATGCTAAAGAAGTTTGATATGGAAGAATGTAAACCCATATCAACCCCAATGGGTACTGACACTGTCCTTTGTCCTGACGAAAAAGGTAAGTCTGTAGATAGCAAATTATATCGAGGTATGATAGGCTCTCTACTTTATCTTACTGCTAGTAGACCTGACATTCAGTACTCAGTATATTATTGCGCAAGATATCAAGCTGACCCCAGGGAATCTCACTTAATAGTTGTAAAGAGAATTTTCAGATATTTGCAGAGCTCAAATAATGCAGGTTTATGGTATCCAAATACAAGTGACTTCGCACTGATTGGATATACTGATGCTGACTATGGGCGAGATAAGCTAGAACTAAAAAGCACTTCAAGAGGATGACATTTCCTAAGAAGCTGTCTGGTTTCGTGGTTTAGTAAGAAGCAGTCATCAGTGGCCTTGTCTACAACTGAAGCTGAGTACGTTGCTGCTGGAAGCTGTGTGGCCCAAGTCCTATGGATTAAGCAACAACTTGAGGATTATGGTGTCAAAACAGAAACAATAGAGGTCAAATGTGACAACAAGAGTGCCATTGACTTATCTAAGAATCCAATCCAACACAGCAGGATGAAGCATGTCAGCATAAGACATCACTTCATCAGAGATCATGTACTCAAGGGTGAGATCAATCTAACCTACATATCAACAAATGAACAGCTTGCAGATATCTTTACGAAGCCCTTGGCTCGTGAGCAATTTAACATACTAAGGGAAGCTATCGGTATGTCTAATCCTCTTCAATAATTCTATGTGCTTAATTGAATATTGAGTGATTACCATGCTGAGTGATTTGTGATAAATTAGTAACTGTTGCATGCTGAGTTAAAAATGATATGAAATCACCCTATGCTGAGTAGACATACATGTTGAGTGATTATCCTAAGCTAAGTTACTAAGCCCACAAACAACTATCCTACGTAAAACTGACTACTCAGAATCTCAAACGTTTGATATTCTCAATGCTGAGTAAAACACATTTAAAACATTAAATGCTAGCACACGTATTAAATAGCCACCTAGGATAATGTAAGCAATAATCAGAAAACCCATGCGCCGAATGTGTCATAAATGCCAGAATCTCTATCGGTTGATCATCTCGAGGTTAAACGGCTAGTTCAACGAATAGGATCAATTCTCACCTCTATAAATAGTGGAAGTATCCCCACTTATCACTCTTTACATTCGAAATACTTGGCATTCAAATCCCTCTCTCTGAATCCCAAAATTCTCTCAAAGAATTCGTAATCATGATGAAATCCCAAAATCTTTCCGGTGGCGGTTACAACGACGACCACACCGACGAAAACCCTAAGTCTCCTCCTCAACAAGGTCAGCATGACCTAACTCCAAATAAGAACCCTAAAACTAACCTCACAACCTCTTCAAAGAAGAAGAAGAAGGACAAGCAAACAAATGAAAAATTCTTTGTTAAAGTGTACCCGAGCGTGAAGAATCATGAGGTTCTTAGATGTCGATGGTTCTCTCCGAGCTTCATAACAGATGAGCAACCGTTCTGTGAATGGATTGAGAAAAATGAGTGGGCTGGACTCTTTTCACTTGTTGGTAGAACCTACCCTAGGTTAGTACGGGAATTTTATTCCAACCTCTGTGTTGATGGAAATGATGCTGACCATCTGGTAACCCACGTTAAAGGTAAGAATCTAACCATTACCCCATCCTATTTCGCCACCTTACTCAACCTGTCCAACACCGGAACGGAATTCAGGACTACTAAGGAAAAGCTTGACCACGTTGCAACGTTCTGTAAACCAGAGAAACACAAAGGGGAAATACCCAGTACATGCATGGGTCAAAATCAAAAGATGGCTCACTATCTCCTCACTAACTCCATTTTCCCAAAAATCAACTCAGCATCATCAGCTTCAAATTTCGAGCAGTGCTTCATTTGGCACATGCTGACCTACAGCCCTCTCAACATGCCCGTATTTCTGGTAGGAGCACTTCAACGAAGTACTATCAAGCTCAGGCTGGGTTCTCTTATTACCAGAATCCTCGAAGATCATCAAATCGACTTGATTAATGAAACAGAAACCTGGGGAACTGAAATCACGGCTGCGTTGTTATTTGGGTTAGTATATGACCAACCCATCAAGCCCAAGAAGGGAAAAGGGGTCATCGAGGAAGTTCAGGAGGAGGTTGATGATGAGCAACCTCAGGAAGAGAACATCGCCATAACGGAACCTACTGACCAAACCAAGCTAGAGAAGAAACAGAAAGCAATCCAAACTAGCTCAAAAGATGTTGATGCTGTCCCTAAGAAAATCCGGATTATCTCAAAGGGGAAGAAAGTTGATGCTGATCAGGGTAAGTCAGCAGAGAAAAGAAAGAGGCAAGATGAGCCTGATGAACTGGAAAGTAAGGAAACCCCTCTGAAGAAGAAGAAGAAAACTTCTGATCTTAGTCCAGCTGAAGCTGTCCCTCTTAGCTTTGCAGTTCCTGATGATTCCCACTTCTTAAGAAGCCAAGAGATTGACCTTGAGCAAATTCCTGCTGATCAAGAAGCAGAAGAACTAAGCAAAAATGAAGGTCAGCATGATACTGATGAGGATGTTGAGCAACATCAAGAAGCTCATGCTGAGCAAGAACAAACAGGGAATATTGAGCAAGTTGAAAGTCCAGCTGTATAGAATAAGACAGTTGATGCTGAGCTCACAGAGCAAGAAATGGTGATGGAAGGCCTCAACACTGATCTCGGGGTAGAATCATCTCTTGATTCCATTCCTTCTGACCCTTCTCCTCCAAAGACCAAAAAGTTGAAAAGGCTTAAGAAGAAGGCCTACAAATCCCCAGTCATTGATCTCCTGGATGATTCGCCTCTGAGGGATCAAATCACTGACCTCATGGATACTCAATTTAAGTTTTTCTCAACGCATCCTGAGCCCTCTACACAGGAAAAACAAGCCTCTGTTACTCATACCGAGCAACACGCCAAGACTCCAGAAAATCCAAACCAAGCCGAGCAAGAGCTCGAAGTCCTAGCTGCTCAAGGAGACAAGCAAGCTAAGGAAAATCCTGCTCAACCTGAGGTGCCTCTTCCTGCACCAACTCAAGTCCATGTTGAGCAGGTAAATATCTCTGCAGATCCACCTCCTTCCTATCACATTTCGCAGAATATTGAGCAGTCAGTTCCTGCTGCTAATCATAATCAGAGTCCAGCTGCTGACCATACTGGCACTTCCACTCAAGGACAGCACCAAACCCCTTCTCAATCAGGTGCTACTAGAATCCCGGCCACTGAGCTAAATCCTGAGGCACAATTTGCCTATCTTCATGCAACTGAGTCTGGACATCGCATTATTGACTCGGCTCAACATCTTCTCCAGGATTTAAATACTTCTCATGCCGATACTGCTGGGTCCGCAAATGCTGAATCATAAGAATTTTCGTCTGTCACTCAGCTTCTCAATGAGATCAAGAATCTCAAAGATTTAGTAAGTGTCATGACCTCGGTCCAAACACAACAACCCAAGCAAGAATCATTTGTCAAGCTGACCGAGCTAATATTGATGATGGTGAATCATATGAATTCACTTCAGGGACAAATCAACGCTCTACCTACAGTCAACATGGGCTATGCTACCTCTGCTGAGTTGAGTCACTATTTTACCAAGTTGACTTCTGAGCTGACTGGCACTCGTGCACTTCTCTCCTCATCTTCCCAATGTTCGATGGATGAAATTAGCGAAGCTGTCCGTCTTCTGAATCTGAGTAAAGAGGAAATGGAAACTGACTTGGTCAAAACCAATACTATCCTACAAACTACTCAAAGTTTGTTTAGACATGTGCGCCACACAAACGCTCAGCGTGACATTTACGACAAGGCTATACTTCGAATGTACCATCAATCTTATGCCCAGCTCACTGACGCAATATCATGGCTAACTAAATCACAGGAATACATCCTCAACATGATCAGTGCATCTGTTCGAGTTCCAGGTTCAGTTCTGGATGATGGAGTCCCAGTACTTGATGGGTTATTTGAAAGCACAAAACGTCTTAAGGCATATTCAGTCAAGCTGACTCGTGCTGCTCTTAATGAAACCTTCATCCCTCCTCCGCCTGATGGTGGCAAAACGGGGGAGAAAGAACAAGCTGATGGAACTCAGCCAACGACAAGAGAAACTTCAGGCAGTCAGCAAAAGCGGAAAGACAAAGGCAAAGGGGTAGCTCAAGTTAATAGAAAATAGATTAGCCTTTAGCTTTAAGGTTGACTTGTGTATTTTTGTATGCTAACCATTTATATCATCTTAAGCATCTTTTCATTCACATTGTCTTTCATAAGTGATGCTTACTACTCTATGCTGATCTGTCCAAAATTGAACAAACAAATAAGTTCTAAATATACTCAGTACACATTAACACTGATACATCCACACATAAACTATGATACCAAAACTATTCATGTATCAAACTGAGTAAACATTGAACTCTTCTGAAAGTTTACCTAGGTTCATCTGAATTAGATCTTAGAAAGTCTAGGATTGAACTAAGTCAATATAATACTGTCTTCCCTTATTACTCAATTAAATCTTAGAAGGTTTAGAGTTAAGTTAAGACAATATATGCAACCCTTACGGGGGAGTAATTTCAGAAGAATAAAATGTAATTCAATCATGGGAATTTTAATGATGAGTTAAACAAATTAAATATTTTGCCAACATCAAAATGGGGGAGTTTGTTGAAACACCTTTCCACAAGATTTTGATTTGACAAAATCATTTAAGTTTAATCCATGATTAAGAAACAATTAAATTTAAGTGCTTTGATTAATTGTACTAATCCGTTTGTTCAATATTGAGTATAAATGCAAAAGGAAATAAAAATTAAGACAGGACAAAGTCAGCATGAGAACACAACACAAGCTGAGTGAAGAGCAACTCGGCACAAGAGAAGATAAGTTATCTTCAAAACAACAGCTTAAGAATGAAGCTGATCAAAGAAGCTGAGTGGAACGGAACTCAGCATAAAAGAAGTCTGCTTCAGGACTAGATCTTGCAGAACGAAGCTGGCCATGGAAGCTGAGTGAAAAAGAACTCAGTATGAGAATTGGTGACAATCAAAGACAATGACTAGCGAAGTGAAGCTGGGTGATCTTCATGACAGCATGAATGATCCGTTAGCTAAAAGACAAATCCGACAACTGTCTGCACCAATAATTGAAGCCTTGGAATTACGCACAAGCCAAATTCCGAGATGCATGGGTCAACTGTTCGTTGCTATAAGACAAACTGCTGCAAGAAGACAAAGCCTGTAGGAAGAAGACAAGCCTGACATCTGAAGAAATCAGAAAACAAGATTGGCCTGCACATCTGAAGCTAACCAGAAGGTTGTCCCCCAAAAGAGCCATTTTGGACTCAACGGACAAATCAAATTCAAATCATTTGATCCTCAAAATACAACTATAAAAGGACAAGCAATCCTCTTGGATCATTGCCGAATTACAGAAAATACAAGAGAGAAAAATACAAGCTCAAAGCACTCAAAAACAAGAAAGAAATCTTACACCAACTTTCTATTCCTGTGTAAATGCTAGATTGATTGTTTTGTAATCATCTAAAGTGTTCTTTAGCTGAAAAAGAGCAAATTGTATCAATTGTGAATTGAGAGTGTTGTGCTGAGTATTTGGTTGTAAATACTCAGTGGTAGAGAAATCTAGGTGCTGGGTTGTAGCACTTAGTAGGAGTTGAGTAGACGAATAGAGGAAGGTACTCTTGCATATTCAACTGCCTTGTAACCGGTTTGTGCTCTGCCTGTAAAGAGCTCAGTATTGGATTCCAAAAGCCCGGAGAAGTCTGGGGACTGGACGTAGGCGGAGAGGCCGAACCAGGATAAGTGATACTGAGTAATTTCTAACTCTCTTAAAATATATATATATGTGCATGTGTTGCTTGTTATATTTACTCAGCATATAAACTGTTTAAAGCTGACACTGAGTAAATTAGAGTGCTGAGTTGGAAGCTGACCACTGACGTGTCAAGTCCCAACTCACAAGTGAAACAATCTTAGTCAACATCTGACTAAAGCTGTCTTACACTAAGATCGGCCAAGCTGACCAAAGCTGAGTTAATAAACTCACCAAAATTATCAAGTCAGCAAGATTAATTAGTGCAAAAAGTTACATTAGTTCCTAACCCCCCCTTGGAACTAATCACACGGGACCAACATTTATAACAACACAATTTGCTGTGGAAAGTATATATATTATTGATGTGATACCGAGTTTAAATACAGCAGAAACACAGTTATAGAATAACTGTTGAATAACCACATCCTACAAATCAGTGATTTAATAACCACTTCAGGTAACTGACTAAATCATACAGATGAAAAAAAAACAATATACAAATAATATTTTATTTTATATATAATATTTGAATACATATTAAAAATATATAATTCCAAAAAATTCTTTAATAATCTAATAAAATCAACTAAATTTGTAATGCAAAGATTAAGTATATTCTTTTGATATATGACCAAATGAAGTCAAAATTTATTTATTAAAGATCTAAAATGTTTTGGTGCCAATATACTAAGTTCATACAAAAAAAATAAGGCACATAACTTGAAAAAAGTCTTGCAAAATATGAAGAGAAGTTGGTGGAGAGGAATCATTTAACACTTGGAAACTTTACTCCCTCTGTTGTTGGAGTGGCCTGCAAAACATGAAATGTTACAATTTAAGAAAAAACATATAATAACCAAACAACAAATCACTCAACAACGTTGTTAACTGATTATAAAAACTTCCACCCTAATTAGTCTATCAAGCTCAACACACTCAGAAGAAAACTACATCACTCTAATAAAAAAGCCAAGAAGAAATATGCATCTAGAATTGAAACCGCAAAATGGAAGACTTATCAAAAACTTGAATGTGTTTAATAAAGTCTTACATGAGAAATGCTTCAATGGATTCAACTTTTTTTCTTACTAACTGCATTCCTGGGAGATGAACTACTAAATGGTTGTGTCAAGAGAGAAAATAAAACCTCAAACTATATATATGGGTTGCCTTCATACAAACATTAGCTGAACATGGTGAATTTTAACTATTATTCACAATAACTTTAACTAAAAACTCATGCTGTTAAGTAGAATAATAATCAAAACAAAAATGCAAATCAAGTAGAAATCATTGATCATATGCTTCCCTAATATCATCATTATGTTTCTATTGTTCTAAATCTAACCTGAAAAGCTGACACCTAAAAAATAATTATTCTTCCAAATATACATACTTCTATCATATGCAAATGAAGTAGAATGATGTTAAGTAAAAATCTTACTTTTCCATTGTCATGTGGATGGACTTTGTTGGATGTAAGAGGATCAATCTCTTTCAGATAATGATAATTCTTGAAATCATTTCTCCCAAACTCAAGCATGTGATCATTTTGATCATCTCCTGCAAGCACATGCAGTGTATAAATAACATTGCATGAATGTAAATGATTTCAAAGAAATTAAATTTATTACTTGATGCATACCAAGATGTTCATTCATAGGGCTCTCATCCAAACTTTTTGTTGTATCATCTAGAAGGAAAGGACTTATAAAAGCCCGAGGAGTTAAAAATTGAACAAGAGTGAAAACATTATAAACGGAGACTCAGAAACTAAGAAATACCCCTCGTACTAGTCTTGTTTACAATGCATGTATTTTCATTTTAAAAAAGAAGCTTCTTTCAATTCCAAAACCCACAAGTTGAAATCTGCCATTTTCATTTTCACTCAAATTCCCAATCTGCCCAAATTTTTTTTCGTGTTTCACCTGTTTATACCTTGAAATCTGTAGTGAATGTTGTTTTTCAAGGCTTAAAACTATGGAAAGTTTTGTAGTTTTGTTTTCTATTTTTGCAGCTACTGAAACAAGATATGTAAATGCTAGCAATAGAGAGTTATACCCTCCCAATGAAGCACAATTAACTTCTGATAATCCTAATCCAGCACCAACAGTTAAAAAACCTCCATGTTAGTTACTACAGTTCACCTTTCAAGAACTAAAATCAGCAACTGGTAACTTTAGGCCTGATAGAATTCTTGGGGACCAACAATATCTACTATATATTCGCATAATCTCTACTGCTAATAATAGGATAATCGCATAACGAATTAGGATTTTTCAAATGTAATAGAGAACGAATTACATGGTTTGAAGAATACCTTGAGGTTGTTGCGTTTAGATTTTTTGAGGTTTGAAGAATGGGTAGTTGCATCCAACTAATCACAAAAAGAACTGTTATGAAATTTGTTCCAAGAACCCACTATTTAGTTTCTTAGAGAAAATACCTGAGCATTAATCCCTTGTTCATTGGCATTAATCTGACTATGTATATCAGTAGCTTGAACTCTTCTAGCTCTCACATGAATATACTCCTTTTGAGGCTCTTTTGATGCCTTTGAATTTTCATTTGATTCTTCCATGTTTCTCCTTTTAGTTGTTGATCCATCTTTCTCTACTGAAACCTGCATTACAATCCCAATTTCCCATTTTCACTCCCTTGGAACAAAAATTTCATATATACAAAGCCATAAACTCAAGATTTTTTTTCAACGTTTATACCTTAGTTTTAGCAACAGAGGCTGAGTATGTCTTTTTAGATTTACCTTTAGGAGTTCCAATTTCTGCATTCAAACTTTAATAAAAAGAAATAAATCATACTCAAACGAAATAAATTCTACATTTATAACAACAAAAGGATACAAAGTTTTGAGATAAATTATACCTTTATGGTTGTCCAGGAAATTTATGAGCTATGAATCTAGCCATGGCAATCACGTTTTGAGATAAATCTTTATATTTATTTTCCAACATTTGAACATGCTTTTAAGTGATTGAACCTTACTATTTTCTTGTCTTGAAGTAGAACATTTCCATCTCTTAGCAATATTATAAGATGTGCCTCCAAAATAGTTACTTGGAGTTGGTCCCAATCCTAAACCTCTTACCCGACCATTATGATGTTCTCCGGAGATTTCTTTAAATATTTGTTCATTGATATCTTTCATATTAGCATTGGAAGCCTCACTTCTTTCATTTTGGAGAGCAAATGCTTTTTCCTACATATTGGAAACCTCATTTCTTTCATTTGTAGTGGTTCATGTATTACTATAAGCAAACTAAAATAATTAAAATTATCATAAACTTTTCAGCGGCTTCATCTACATAAGTTCCATCCTTTCTCTTATGTGTGGCATCATAAAATGAAAGTCTATCCGGAGAATGACCCATTTCTCTCTCCTATAAAATCAAATTTTATAACATCAACTTATCTTTGTTTTACGTCATTTATAATAAATATGAACCAAAGAAAATATCAAGCAAACCAAAAATTTGTTACCCTCTCCTTTCGAAGTCTTCCGTAACTCTTCCTTCCACATGTATGAGCATTTTTTTTCTTTTTAGCATTGACACCGTTGATTTGGCTCATTTTGTAGATAAAAAATATATATTAAACAAAAATGAAAACAAATAGAAATAACAAAAAGTATATACATATATATATATATATATATATGTATGTATATATACACACACATAGTAGGTTACCTGATTTCTTCATTAAACCATGATTTAACTAGTGTGAACCATTGGCTCAATGTCACACCCGACCCTAGACGACCTCAATCGGCATCGGACGTGAAATAGAAAGATCATAATCAATACTTAAGAGTCTCCAAATTATCCACATATCATTATATTACAATTGCAATACCAAAGTTCTAACCATAATTCTAACAATAAGCAGCCAACTTCCAAACCTCGCCTAATCGGGCGGTACCCTTCTCTATATCCTGTACTTTCTCACCTAAAAACATTAAAACATTTAAAAACGTGAGACAAAAATCTCAGTAAGAAACTATCAGCTATAAAAACCAACTTTATTTAACATAACTACATATATACATTTATAAAGGGATTTAATCCAAACCTTATAAAATATACTCAAAACTTAAGTTCATAATAATCAAAGTAGTAAACCAAAATCATAAAAATATATAATCTTGTATCCATTCTTGAGTTCAAAACCTTATAAAATATTGTAATCAAATAAGTGTTTTATCAAACCAACTCATATTTAATCAAACGTAAAACCTTATATCAAAATCAATCATAACCGAAAACATAATCCAAATGAACTTAAAACATTGTATCCATCCTCGAGTTTCTCCCCTTAAGTATCAATCCATAACCACATATATAGTCGAGGCGTCTCTTAACATTGCCTATCCCATATGGTCTTACCCAACACTTCGCTGCCATACCCAATAGGTCTTTCAGACTGTGTACACAGGGCATGTCCCTCACTGAACATGGTCTTCAAATATAAAAGCATCGATCCGGATAACTCTCGATGGATATAAAATCATAAAATCATAACGTGCTCAAATTTCCTTTCACAATCAAATTTCAAACTATTTCACAATCATAAATCATTTGGCTTCAATTAGCCCTTTTGTATCATAAAAATCATATTTGGACTTCAATCCAAAATAATAACAATAATAACCGCAACAGATTTCTCAATCCAAAAACAATTCGTAAGAAATCATCAAATTCATTTTGTTCAATATATATATACATTGAAACCAAAAACATATATGTATATATGTAAATCAATCAAATGAAGCCTTAAATCAACATAATCAAGTAAAATCTGAAATTCACATAGAAGTATAGTTAATAGCTTCATTTGAACCGTAATTTCACAATAAAAAGCAAAATCGTGAAAAATCCAAATTTTATAAAATTCCTGCAGAACCTTCAAATATCAATTTCTGAAAATTCTTTGATTATATATATATATATATATATATATATATATATATATATATATACCTCAAAATATAGTTGATAGTTACTTACCTTGGCTATTAATTGAAGAAAATACACCCGATCGATAAGCCGCTAAATTCTATCTAAGACGTTTCCCTCCAAACACCGCCGAAACTCAAAAACTCTTCGGTTAGGACTTAGATCTATACATAAGGATGTTATGGTTCCAATTTCGAGTGATTCGGACGGTTGAATCTCCGTGAATCAAAGAAACGGTGAAGAAACGGTTTAGAGAAAACTGATGATAAATATAAAAGAAAAAGAAAAAGGAAATAAAAGAAATGATATATAGATCACCACCACCGCCTGGTATTTGAGAGATATATATCTCAAATTTGGCAAACATCACGTTTGATCCTCCATCTTTCTATAATCTTTTAAAAATTATCCTGAACTTTTAATTTACACATAAAACTATTAAATTAACTCCAAACTTTTCCTATAACACCGATTTAACTTCACACACCCAATAATTATAATATATATTACTATCAAGGTATAAATTCTAGAAGTTTAGACCCGGACGTGACACTCAAGATAACATTTTTTGGTGTATTTGCCTCTATCTCTTTCCATTTTTTTCGTTTGATCATAATACTGTGCTTTTAGGTCACATTTATAGTTCCTCCACTTCTTGTTAATGGACTACAGAACCCATTTGTTTGTTTCGAGAAACATAAATTGCTCTTACTCAATGAATAAAAAAATCAGAAAAATAATTCATTTGTTTGCTCAAAAAATATATATTTATAAAGCAGTCTTAAAATTCAGAGGTGCAAGTGTTCCATTTGTTGCAATGGTCCCTAAAAATGATGCTAATACAACCCCCTCTCTAGCACAAGGGACCCCCACTTATCCACCTCAACAACAACCCTTTTATTATCATTTAAGTTCCACACATATGCTATTGTAGTTCTTCCCCGCTTTTTATGTTATTTTCCGTTTGGGTCTATAAAACCATACAAACATTAAACTACATTTTTCATAAGTTTCAACAAGCTAAAGACTATATTTTGAAAGTACCAATATTTTCAGTGTAGATTTACTCATTTTCTTGTGCTTAAGCATGCATGAAAGAACCAATATTTTCTTCTTGTGGCTCTATTTGACTAATTCTTAAACCGCTTAAATTTTTTTGACCTACTAGACATCTTTTATGCTAAACAGAATCATTAGTATAGAGATTGTTGGAAGATATAAATAAAATGATGAAAATAACAAATGTGTCTCAAATATATATGAAGAAATAACAAATAATATGTCTCAAACAAACAATAAACTTCCAAATAATCATCTCTTCCTCACTACCGATATCAAACACATCTCTTGGAGTAACCCTCCTAACTACATGCCAATCAGTGTGTTTGGCATCTGATACATAATATACTTGCTCAACTTGTGAGGAAAACACATACGGGTCATCCTCTAACTTTTGACCAGTATGAATTAAACGAGAGAAATTAACAAGAGTAAAACCAAATTCATCTAGTTTCATACCTACACTATGATGAACATCAAACCAATCACATTTGAATAAAACTACTTTGAAACTACCATAATAATTCAATTCAATAATTTCGTTTATTCTACCATAATAAAAGATGCCTGCTACTTCCGATATATTGACCACACCACTGTTTTGGGTTACTCTCTGTTCTTCACGGGATGATGTATGGAATCTTATTACTTTTTTGATGAAACCATAGAATCTCTAAGAAATTCTATTTGGACCCCTACCAAGTGCCTTAACATCTTCTGGCATGGTTCCATTGTCATTTAAGCTCAAAACCTATCATTTTAGCAACTTCAATATAACTAGCTCCAAACAATTTATGAAGCAACTAACCGAAAGGAATTTATACATAACTTACCCTATTTTGAAACCATTCATGGAATTTTTCATTGAGTATCTCCTCTATCTGTCTATCATCAAGTCGAGAATGTCGTCGACGTTTTTTTTTTCAAAACAATGAATTCACTATATAATAAACAACCATGTTATTGCTTATTTCTAATCATATTATTTATATTTTAAAAAGACATAAAAAGTGATTGCCTTACTTGCGAAATGGTGTAATCTCATCACAATGACGTAACACATAACGATGCGCTTGAATTAAAGACAAATCATCTAAGATGACATCTTCTGCTTTTCCAATGGTCTCACCCTCGCTTGAAAATAGATACCTAACTTTTTCACTCAATGGTGGATCAGGAGGGGCGATTAAATCTAGTCTCCACTCCCTCTAAGTATCTTAAACAAAATGTCAAACAGTTTTCCGCTATATACCATTCAGCAATAGATCCTTCTGGTTGTGCTTTATTTCGAACAGCAGATTTCATATCAACAAAACCCCTTCACAAAAAAGAATAATGATGTATGTAAAAAAGGAAGACCAAGACTGAAGTATGTAAATAAAAAAGAAAATGCATACCTCTCTAATGGAAACATCCATCTGTATTGGACTGGACCACCTAATTCCACCTCTTCAATTAAGTGAACCATCAAATGAGGCATTATATTGAAAAATGATGGCATAAATATTTTTTCCATAATGCATAATTGATAACATTGGGATATTATCCAAAGGATCAAAAGAGATATTCGCCATAGATCGGCCGTGTATTGATCACCTGATACTGGAATGCCATGGCGTATCAAGTGAGAAGATCCGACAGGCGGATCACCAAGACTCCGCCACGAGAGATCCACAGTCAAACCTATGTGGAGATCCGCCACAACCCTTCGGTCCGCCAGCTGAGCAGCGGAGCCGATTCCACAATAAAGGCCATTAATGAGCTATTAATAAGCTAACAGACATACCTAAAGGAAATCAGTTACCGCCATTAATAAAGCATTAATGGAGACTTTCTAGTTACTAAAGGTTACAACTTCACGACTATATATAGCTTGCATCTCGAGCTATCAAGGTACACATCCACACAATCCTAGAAACCCTACTTTGTCAATTCAGTTTACTCTTCCATACTTTATACTGACTTTGGCATCGGAGCTTCCCCCGTCGAACCCAACGACGCCCCCACAGGGACGGAAGCTGATCGAAAATTCTCCACAAGTCATCAATAATGTTACCACAATACCCTCTTGAATTTTATCAAGCTCTTTGACATCAATCACCTTCGAGCAAATCGCGTTAAAAAATGTTGCAATATCTATTATAATAGTCATCACTTGTTTAGATGGACTAGATGCACGCAAAGCTACTGGAAGGAGATCTTGTAAAAGAACATGACAATCATGACTTTTTAATCCACTTATTTTCATCTCTTTTAGATTAACACACCTTGAAATATTTGATACATAACCATCAGGCAATTTCACATCCTTAAGAACTTGACAAAAAGTGTCTTTCTCATTTGAGGTCATAGTAAAGCAAGCGGGAGGCAACTTGCTTCTCCCATTCTCATTTACTTAAGGTTGAAGATCATGTCTAATATTCATTTCCACCAAGTCAAGTCGAGTTATCAAATGGTCTTTAGACTTGTGTTCAAGATTCAGTAATGTGCCAACAAAATTATCACATATTTTTTTTTCTATATGCATTACGTCAAGATTATGATGCAAAAGATTAAATTCCCAATATGGCAATTCAAAGAAAATACTTTTCTTTTTCCAACTATAGATACTCTCCATGGTGTTTGAACTCTCCTCATCCCAATCATCATATAGCCCTATTTTCTTCCTTTTAGCCTTTTTCCTTTGACATAATGATGTAAATTCAATGTTGTCTAATTGTTTAACCACATCAGTGCCACTAGCTCGTACCATAGCCTTTCTATGTTCTTCTTTGCCATCAAAATATTCCTCTTGACATCGAAACTGATGACCATCAGGTAACCATCGATGATGACCCATATAACAATGTTTTCCACTATTATGAAACCATTTTGAACAAGTTGATTCGGCACAACAAGGACATGCAAACTTACCTTTTGTGCTCTAACCAGATAAATAAGCATAAGTTGGAAAATCATTTATGGTCCACATTAATACAGCTCGCATTTTAAAAAATTGTTTACTAGAGCCATCATAAGTATCTACCCCTTCCCACAACTGATTCAATTCTTGAACTAAAGGTTGCAAATAAATATCAATGTTGTTTCCTGGACCTTTCTCACCCGGAATGATCATTGATAAGAAAAACGAAGTTCGTTTCATACAACTCCAAGGTGATATATTGTATGTGATCAATACCATAGGCCAAGTACTATAAGTAGGGTTCATTGTTCTATAAGGGTTAAAACCATCACTAGAAAGAGCAAGCCTAACATTCCTATCAGAGGCAAAATCTGGATAACGAACATTAAAAGCTTTCCATGCTTCTCCATCTGCAAGATGCCTAAGTAAACCATCCTTTTGCGACATTCTTCATGCCACCTCATATCATTAGATGTTTTTGTTGAGGAAAACAATCTTTGCGGCCTAGGTATTAAAGGGAAATATCGCAATATTTTTGCTGGTTTCTTTTTTAATTCACAACGGTTTTCCACTCACCAACATTATGCACATTTTTCTTTCCCTTGTTTACTTTCCATCTTGAAGATCCACAAACATGGCATGATTCATCATTTTCTCTATCACCCCAAAATAACATACAATGATTTGGACAAGAATTAATCTTTTCATAATCAAGTCCTAGTACACTAACTATTTTCTTAGACTCATAAAAAGACTTGGGCAATAGTACACCTTCAGGAAATGCATCAATCAATAACTCTAACAGCATAGTAAAAGACTTATTTGTCCAACCATTCAAACATTTTAGATGATATAAATGTAATATGAAAGTTAGTTTAGAAAAGTTTTTGCACCCTGTATAGAGTTCTTCACCCATAGTATTGAAGATACAGCTACAAGAAGAACAATTACAGAAGGATTTCTCAGAGAGAAGAAGGAAGGGTTCGAAATGGAGAAGGAGAGGAAGGGAGACCTTTGGGTTTCTTTTCTCGAAAGAATGAAGATCACATAATAAAGTACAATGGTAACAATTAAGACTTTAAAGTCTTGTTTACACGGAAGCTTCAAGTCCAGGGGCACATGCGTCTTTTTGACCTAGCCAGGGGCTTTTCTGTCAATTCTAGTCTATTGGCACCTTCTAGAATAGCTTCACCAAACAACAATGTTCCTTGCCACACCCAATCATATCCCAAGCACATCTTCACCATTGATCACAATCATCCATGATCAAGGGTTCAAAATAGGACACTTGTTTTATCCTTTTCCTTGCCCATTAAGTTTGCTTGATGAACAAACCTAGATTAAGATATAAATGTAATAGTTAGAGATATTTTATTTTTCAATGAGAATTAAGAAGATTCAAGCATATTTTTTACCTCATTCAATTTAACATGGTATCAGAGCGAATCTGAATCTTCTTCGGGTAAAGCACAAATGGCTGCCCCTATAATCAATTCCGGCAGCCCCTATCACCTTCCACCAAATGAAACTCCGGCTCTATCCCTTGTCTCACAGGAGCTTTCCGGATCTAATTACCATCAATGGTCTCGGGCTGTTAAGGTTGCCCTCATGTCCAAGAACAAATTTTCTTTTGTTGATGGAACGATCAAGGCGCCGGCTTTGGATGACCCAATGTACAATCAATGGGAGAGATGCAACAATATGGTCATCTCATGGATAAACCATACCATCTCTCCCTCTATTGCTCGAAGCGTTATGTGGTTGGATAAAACGGATCAGATATGGGCTGATCTGAATGAGCGTTTCGCTCAGGCGGATTCGTTGAGGATTTTGGAGCTCCGGTGTGAGATCCATAGCCTGAAACAGGGTAACAGAAATATTACTGAATATTATACTAATTTGAAGATACTCTATGATGAGTTACTGAATCTACGACCAATGCCCAAATGTACCTTTCGGACGGCTTGCAGTTGCGGTACTTTTAAGGTCTTGCGAGATCAACAAGATGCAGACTAAGTGATCACCTTTCTACAAGGATTGAACGAGTCTTACTCCATCGTATATTCCCAAATACTCCTTATGGAGCCATTGTCGTTGCTCAACAAGGTTTATGCCTTGTCTATTCAACATGAACGACAGATTGGTCTAGTGCCTGTCAAACAAGGAGAAGGAAATGAAAGCAATCCATTCGCAGGTTTCACAAATACACAGGGCAGGCAAAACAACAATCGAAACAATAAATCAAGGTATGCGAATCGGAGAAACAACAACAAAATACATCTCTATGCACTTATTGTGGGAATACAGGTCATACTGAAGACATATGTTTCAAGAAACACGGCTATCCACCGAACTATGGAAACAGAAGAAAAGGAGGGAATCCTTTCAGAACTGATCAACCCAAGGCCAACTCAGCGGTAAATCAGGGCAGAGACCACGGGGATTCTGGTGAGGAAGATAATAGGCAGGCCAGTGCAGAACCGTTTACTCTAACCAAGGACCAGTATCAGACGCTGGTTGCCTTATTGCCACTGAGCCATTCAGGAAAGGCCCCAGCCTCAGGCAGCAGTGTCAACACTTTTGTCAAGGGAGATAGTTCTGGTAAAAGCCTAAACCTTAACTCTGTTTCATCATGCTGGATAATAGACACAGGAGCCACGGACCACATCATTTGTGATACAAAATTATACACTTCATACACGAAAATTGACAATGGGTAAACTTGCCTAATGGAGAAAAGGTCAAGGCATAATATGTTAGTACCGTAGCCCTAAGTCCACGACTCGTTTTGCATAATGTCCTATGTATACCCGCATTTGATTACAATCTCATATCCACTAGTAAATTACTAGACACCGGTGAATTATGTGTTGTGATAACTGGGTCCATGTGTGTGATACAGGACACAACAAGTTGGAAGAAGATTGGCTTGGCTAAGGAGCGTGAAGGCCTTTACTACTTAGAATACCCATTACCTAGTAGTTGTTATTCTGTTTTTTCAATTAAAGCAAATGTATGGCATCAGCGTTTCGGTCATCCCTCTTACGAGAGGATGAAAGGCCTGGGCTTGCCTTGTAATGACTTTGATTCATCTAAAGAAATACCATGTGACATTTGCCAAAAAGCTAAACAAAAAAAGACATCATTCTCGAACAGTCAAAACATGGCAAAAGAGTGTTTTGACTTGATACATGTGGACATATGGGGTCCTTCCATAGAATCATACTCTAGCAAGCGTTATTTCCTAACCATACTTGACGATCATAGCAGGTATACATGGGTAACATTAATGCAAACAAAGGGGGAAGCAAGCACAACACTACAACAATTCTGCACATACGCCAAAAGACAGTTCAGCAAAGACATAAAAAGGATTAGAACGGACAATGGCCCTGAGTTCATCATGAAGGATTTTTATGCTACGAACGGAATCATACATCAAACATCATGTCCAGAAACACCACAAAAAAATGGCAGGGTAGAGAGAAAGCATTTAGACATTATGAATACCACAAGGGCACTCATGTTCCAAAGTTCTTTAACGAAAGAATTTTGGCCCGAGGTGGTCAGCCATGCGGTCTATCTCATAAATAGGTTACCCTCGACACCTATCCAAGGACAGACCCCTTATCAGAGGATGTACGGAGAAAAAGGCGACTCAGAGGATCTTAGGGTTTTCGGGTGCCTAACATATGCATCATCACTAGATAGACACAAGAGCAAATTCACAGAGAGGGCTATCAGATGTGCATTTATGGGATACAGGCATGGCATGAAAGGCTACAAACTTCTCAATTTAAGCACTAACATCGTTTTTTTAGGCATGTCAAATTTTTTGAGCAACACTTCCCATTTTCAGAAACCAATCAAGTTACAGAGAAATTTTGCAGTGAAGAAGAGTTAGACTCATTACACATCGCAACTATACTTGATGATGAAGAAGATATCCCAGACACAGACGTTCAAGCAAGAATACCAGAAATAACACAGCATGTGGATGCAATATAGACAGACAACCATGAACCCATGGAAACACAGAACATAGTCATTCAACCAGTCAATGAAAGACCACAAAGAACCAGAAGAGCGCCAACTTATCTTAGGGATTATCATTTAGCCTTGATACAAGGCACATCATTGCCTTACCTTACAAATTCCCCACATGTTCTCTCAAAACACCTTTCATATGAGAAACTTTCCTCGGCCAAGAGAGTTTTTTCTCTTAACCTCACTTGCCACAAAGAACCTGCAACATTCAAAGAAGCTCAGTCAGATCAAAATTGGGTGAACACTATGAAAAATGAACTAATAGCCCTTGAGGCAAATCAAACATGGCATCTGGTCGATTTACCTGAAGGGAAAAGACCCATAGGATGTAGATGGGTCTACAAGATCAAGCATAAGGCGGATGGTAGCGTCTCGAGGTACAAGGCCAAACTTGTGGCAAAGGGGTATACCCAGCAGGAAGGCGTTGATTTCTCTACGACATTTGCTCCTGTTGCAAAGTTTACAACCATCAGAGTACTCTTAACTCTAGCTATTAAAAGAAATTGGCACATTCACCAGTTAGACATAGACAATGCTTACATGCATTGGGATCTGAATGAGGATGTCTACATGAATCTGCCCCCGGGGATCGAACCGCTACACTACAAGCAAGTTTGCAAGCTCAACAAGGCCCTGTACGGGCTCAGGCAAGCCGAACGACAATGGAATGCCAAGCTTACGACAACTATCAAACATATGGGTTTCGCCAAGTCCACATCAGACCCCTCTCTATTTACCAAGACCGAGGTAAAGCACACAACTGCAATTTTGGTCTATGTAGATGATGTTATACTGGTCGGAAGCGACATGTATGCCATCACTATGGTAAAAAACCACCTGAATGATACTTTCAGCATCAAAGACCTTGGGGTCATCCATTATTTTCTTGGTTTCGAGTTCTCTCGCACCAATCACGGCCTCCACATGTCACAAAGAAAGTATACATTAGAACTGCTACAAGAAATGGGACTCATTGACTGCAAACCAGCCCCATCCCCAGCACTACCAAACCATAAACCTAGCCAAAAAGAAACATTTTTACCAGACAACACACCATATAAACAACTCATCGGAAAATTGCTCTACCTTACACACACAAGACCAGACATTTCTTTCATTGTAAATCAATTATCTCAGCATCTTGTACAACCGACCATAGAAGATCAAAGTAGGGCTCAGAGGGTGTTACGTTACCTTAAAGGCACTGTCGGGCTGGGGTTGTTCTTCCCCGCCATCAACGACCTACAGTTACAGGCTTTTACGGACTCCGACTGGGCAAACTGCACAGAAACACGAAGATCGGTGACTGGGTACGCAGTTTTTCTCGGATCCGCCTTGATCTCGTGGAGATCGAAGAAACAAAATACGGTCTCACGGTCCTTATCGGAAGCAGAATACCGCGCCATGGCTTCTACTTCCTGTGAGCTTCATTGGCTCACAAATCTGCTCCGAGATCTTCACGAAACACCGACCACCGCTTCCCTTCTCTTCTGCGACAATATATCAGCAATGCATATCGCCCAGAACCCCATTTTCCATGAGAGAATGAAGCATATAGACATCGACTGTCATGTCGTCCGTGAAAGAGTCCAGGCCGGCCTTATCCGTCTTATGCCAATTCCATCGGCCTTACAACTCGCCGATTTATTCACCAAGGCGCAACACTCACCGCAGCTAAGATTCCTCTTGAGCAAACTAGGCTTGAAGAACCAGTATCAAGTCTAGTTTGAGGGGGAGTATTGAAGATACAGCTACAAGAAGAACAATTACAGAAGGATTTCTTAGAGAGAAGAAGGAAGGGTTCGAAATGGAGAAGGAGAGGAAGGGAGACCTTTGGGTTTCTTTTCTCGAAAGAATGAAGATCACATAATAAAGTACAATGGTAACAATTAAGACTTTAAAGTCTTGTTTACACGGAAGCTTCAAGTCCAGGGGCACATGCGTCTTTTCGACCTAGTCAGGGGCTTTTCTGTCAATTCTGGTCTATTGGCACCTTCTAGAATAGCTTCATCAAACAACAATGTTCCTTGCCACACCCAATCATATCCCAAGCACATCTTCGCCATTGATCACAATCATCCATGATCAAGGGTTCAGAATAGGACACTTGTTTTATCCTTTTCCTTGCCCATTAAGTTTGCTTGATGAAAAAACCTAGATTAAGATATAAATGTAATAGTTAGAGATATTTTATTTTTCAATGAGAATTAAAAAGATTCAAGCATATTTTTTACCTCATTCAATTTAACACACAGTTTCCAATAATGTTTGAAATTCATTTTTCTCCATTTCTAAAGTTCCTCCAACATGTTCTCCATCATTTTCCTCGATTGCTACATCACTTTGTTCATTTTCTACTTCATCGCTTAAACCATCCATATATAACCCATCATCATTCACTTGATCTACAACACCTAGAGCATCACGTAACAATATAGCCATATTATTTGGAAGTTGGGAAGTCTTCTGCTGATTATCACATGGTTGGACGGGTTCAATATTAGAATGAAGTATACGGTTTGAAAAGGTAAAAGAGGTTGAACTACTAAATTCTTCTCCATGAAGTACCCACCTCGTATATCCCTTGAGAAAACCATCACATACTAAATGTTCTCTAACTACAGTTGATGTTTGAAGGAAGCAATTGTCACAGTTCACACAAGGACAAATAATTTTCCCATCTTCAGAAGCATTATGCAATGCAAGTTCGATAAATTTCTCAACTCCACCTCTATATTCAGAACTACATCTATGTTGACTCATCCATCTTCTATCCATTTATAAAAACTTCTAGACTAAGAGTCAATTTAGGAAGTCCTAAATTACAAAAAAATAATAATGAAGTTATGATACATACTGATAAAGATAGAAAATATATAACGTAACAAATATAAATAATTTCATATGACATTATGAAAAGATAAGGTAAAATAATGAGTTTAATTTTCTTTTTTCTTTTGAACTCAATTGAGCATCATATATAATATAAGAGAGATTGATAGCTTATGTCCCAATTTAATCTTAAGAATAAATAAAACGTGCAAATAAGAGGTTGGAAGTTGAAAGATAGCTTTACAGTGTAAACACTTGCATAATTTATTATAGCAGATCCTTTTTATGATCAACTAACCTAATACTAAAGTTCATATGACATATTATTAAAAGATAAGGTAAAATATATCTATAGTACCTAAACTTAAGCATATTTAATATGATGCAACTTTAACATGTTTCACAACTTGATGTCATCATGCTTCAACTTTGTCTTATTAATCTGATGGAAAAGGAAAAACAGATATACTTGATGGACTCTCTGATGATGAGCAAAACAACAGATGAGAATTGATGAGCAAAGCAAATCAAGTACTTTAATTTGATTATTTTATAAGATTTCCATTAACCTGCAAACAAAAACAAGAAAATGCAGTGATCAATTATATTATAAACAATGCTATGAAAGAAATAAATTCCAATATAAAATAAAAGCATGTAATTTGGAAAACCCAGGACAGATTGGCTCATTTAGATGCCCAATGACGGATGAGCCTCATTTACTACATCCAAACTTGATAATAATTATTAATAGGACTCATAGTTATTAATGTTGGCTAATGGAAACAGCAACTATCGTACTACATAAAAACGCCTGATACCAAACTGATCTAGTTAGAACTCAACTTTCTCCTAGCTATTGAAGTCTTATGTCTATGTAAAATATAGAAGGTAGTGGAAAGCATGTGATAACTTAAACAAATAGATGAGTGGCTTAGGCAGTTTGACAACATGGAGCTGCACCAGTAATACAGGAATTTAAAATACAAAATAGATCAAAATCTCAGCATTTTAAATTAAATCAATCCAAATTGAAGATGCAAAATGACAGGCAAACAAAAAATACATCCAAATTGAAGATGCAAAATGACAAGCAAACAAAAAATACATCCAAATTGAAAATGCAAAATGTCAAGCAAACTAAATATGCGAAAACATGTATCTGTCAATAATAGAGCATTGAAAATGACAAGGTAATGTATTAATGAACTAGGATGTTTCCATAGAAAATTAAAATAACTCAAAGTGGATATTCCATGTATATACATATAAACCAACAACCTTAAGAACTAGCCCACTAATTTGAAGTTCCATTTCAAAGGAAGCCAGAAAATGGAAGGCGAAAAAGTTGATTTTCTAAGGTGTTTACACTATTTTTTTCTTTCAAACTACTCTACTCTCAGTATGTATCAAAAATAGCTAATAACTATTTTCTTTCAGAATTTTCAGACGATTTCTTCGAGAATGGAAATCGGTTGATTTATTGAGATGGTGTGTTGTTTTAGGATTAGAATTTGCATACCTTCCACGTTGTGATTCTTGAATCGTTCTGAGAAAAATGGGAAGAGCCAAAAGAGAAGAATAGAGAAGTGATGAGGGAGAAGGTAGAGGAGATCGAGTTGCGATCTAGATCTAAACGCCGCCTAACAGAGAAATCTTCTTCGGCCAGATGACTGCAATTACGACCTAAGTTATGATTTGTGATCTAATAGTGGATGGGCTTGAGAATCTAAACATGTGTTATTTCCGTTTCAGTAGGATAATGCACCAAAATGAGTGAAGTGTAGGAGGATGGGCCTTATAAAAATGCATTAATACACCATAATTATTAATTTTTATAGTGACACTTTTTAAAAATGCATTTGCAAAAGTGTTGGTATAGGGGTATTTTTTGCATTGAAATTTCCGTCAGTAAACAACAAAATTCCGTCAGTAAACTGATTAACTGACGGAACAAAAAACCGTCACATAAACACACGTCCAGAAATTCTGACGTTTCGTCAGGATACTTATTCGACGGAAGTTTCCGTCAGTAAATTTAAAATCAAAATTTATAAAATAAATAATAATATATAGCAATTACTTTTATGATAATAATTCATAAATTAAAAAAAGAAATATTATTTGTTAAATATGAACATTTGGATTGAAGGGAGCTAATTATATCCATAATGACTCGCTACAATTGAGGAAAGAGAGTGTCAAATTAAAAATAATTCTAAGTGTAGTGAGGAGAAGTGCTAGGTGAGTGGGTTATATAAGTTGTATACTACTTTATGTTTGACCCGTTCCCAGCAACCATGAGCAGAGATAGGGGTGGGCCGAGGGAGTCCGGGCGCCGGAACCACCATGATTACAAGTAGTTTCAGCCAGGGGCGGATATGGGCGGTCAAAGGGGGCATTTGCCCCCCTTCATCCCACTAAAAAAAAAATTAAATCAAAAAATAAAGGTTAAAGTGCAAAAATACCCATAATGTTTTGGGTCAGGAGCAATTTTATCCCTAACGTCTAAAATGGTACAATTTTTTACCTAATGTTGGAAGCCAAGAGCAATTTTACCCCTAACGTTGATAAATTGGGTCAATTTGAGAAATAATTCATCAAACTGTCTTCTCAGTCATGAATAATAGAGTTTGAAATTGATCCAATTTATCAATTTTAGAGGTAAAATTGGTGAAAAATTACAAAATTGATATGCAATTGATGCAAAATAAAGAAAAAAATGACTGTATTTTATAATAGTGTCTGAAATTGATCCAATTTATCAACGTTAGGGATAAAATTGCTTTTGACTACAAACATTAGGGGTAAAATTGCACCATTTTAGATGTTAAAGGTAAAATTGCACCGACCCAAAACGTTAGGGATATTTGATGCGTAACAACCCGAGAATCCCGAAAATGGATGATTACGAGTCGGAAACATTATAATTTACGTTTTTTATAAAAAAAAATCATGAAAATAATGCATGACAATTGAACGATTTTGCATTTTTCGTCACAAAAAATTGAACAATTTTGCATTTTTTGTCATAAAAAATTGAACAATTTTACATTTTTTATCTAAAATTTTTTTACGTAGAATTTTGCCCCCCGCTCTCTCAAATCCTAGATTCGCCACTGGTTTCAGCTCCCCTAATATTAGTATATATAGACTCTATGTAGTAAAATTTAATTGTTTAAAGGTAGATGAGATGGTTGAAAACACTTGTCTTTTTTTAAAAGGTCCTAAGTTTAAATTCCCCACAACCTCAATTTATTTTAGAATGTGTTTAAAATCGGCTGCTTTTACAAATTGAAGAAAGAAAGAGACACGTGGAATATTAAATATAGACTTGATGTCTATAATCTTCATAACCATTTGAACCGGCAACAAGAATAGCCCATTTAGTGCCAATTTAATCAACTGCTTTTTGAACTTGTTCCTCAATAGGCATAAAAATTCCAAGCTGAAACGGGTTCAACGGAGAAGCTTGGCCTCCAATGGCAAGAAAAGAAGCTGAAAAAATAAGAATGAGAACATAATTGAAGAATAAAAGGATGAACTTGTGGATCTCCATGGTGAGTTACTAAAAAATATTAGAAGCAGGGAAGCCAAATATGATCTGACCTCACCAATATAAGATTTATGATAAATGTTAAATATGTTTGAAAATTATTTTAAATTTTAGAAATGTTTGAAATATTAAACCATATGTTTGATGTTAGAAATACTGAGATAATATTTATCCGAATGTTAGAATTATGTTAAATGTTAGAAATGTGATAATGTTAGAAATGTTAGAATTATGTTAAATGTTAGAAAAGGTAAGAAGAAATGTTAGAATTATGTTAAATGTTCGAAATATTGGAATTTTATTAAATGCTAGAATTATGTTAAATTTTAGAAGGCCTAATGCATACCCAGCCCCCTAAAGTTGTCTGTTTTGTTCATTTAACCCCTCACCTTACCGGACAACCCTTTAACCCCCTAAACTCCATAAAAATGGTATTTCTCACCCTCTTAACTTGTCCATTTATCCCCCAACTCATAGAATGTTCTATTTACCCCCTTAACTCCATAAAAGTGGTATTTTCACCCCTTACAATCCGTTATCGAAGCCTAAATTGATAACTTTTTTTAAACGTTAAACCTATATTTATGTTTTCCATAAAAGTGGAACCTAAATTGATACTTCCCCAAAAATCATAGGCCCATTTCGATACATTATCCCTACATATAATGTATTTAACTTGTTTATATTAATATTCTTGTTATTTGTATTTTTTATTCGTTCTTTCTCCATTCAACTTTTTTTACTACTATAAAAGGATAAGAAATACCATTTTTATGAAATTAAGAGGGTAAATAGGATCATAAGTGGTGAGAAATACCACTTTTATGGAGTTAATGAGGTAAATAGGATATTCGATGAGTTGAGAAGGGGTAAAATGACAAATTTGGACAAGTTAAGGGGGTGAGAAATACCATTTTTATGGAGTTTAGGGGATTAAAGGGTTGTCCCGTAAGGTGAGGGGGTTAAATGAACAAAACGGACAACTTTAGGGGGCTGGGTATGCATTAGGCCATTTTAGAAATGTTAGAAATATTGGCAATATGCTTGATGTTAGAAATATTGAGATAATATTTATCTACTTGTTAGAATTATGTTAATATGTTAGAAATATGATAAAATGTTAGAATTATGTTAAATATGTTGTATGTTAGAAATGTAAGAAATATTAGCAATATGTTTGATGTTAGAAATATTGAGATAACATTTATCTACTTGTAATATTATGTAGGATAACTTGAAACAAATGCCCTAGCAAAACAGACATCAACAAATAATAAATCCAGGACCGATAATTGATGATTTATTGACACAATAGAAAATACATTATTCCCAAGGTGTCTGGTTGGAGCAGGTAATATTATCGTTTTGTCAATAGTAATAAATTTTCTTACACTAATATAAATTTAGAAACATTTGAAGTGACTTTTTGCACATGTGTTTGAAAAATATGTAGGGCAATTACACAGAACTGAAGCCTTCGAGAGCAGTGAAACCTAAAATTTTTGAAAATATAAATCAAAGAGTTTTCGAAAAGTTGCAGATTGCAGACTTCGGAACAATCATTGATATGGGGCTTATCAATGTAGACTACGCATTGATAACATCGTTAGTTGAAAGATGGAGGCCACAAACACACACGTTTCACCTCCCTGTTGGAGAAGCAATAATGATGTTGCAAGATGTGGAGGTGTTAATTGGACTTCGTGTGGACAGTGAAGCCGTCACATTTGACAAGATAAGATGTGACTGGTGTACAATATGCCACCAATTATTAGGGATTTCGGCCAAGAAAGGATCATGATTTTACCGGGGTTGAGTTGAACATGTCGTGGTTGACTGACATGTTTCCAGAACAACCTCCAATTGATGCACCTGAGTACCTAATCGAGTGTCATGCACGGACATTGATACTGCGTATATGCGACGACTTTTTATTTCCTAATAAGAGTGGCAATAAGGTGCAGTTGATAGTCCTACCTTTGTTGGCGGATTTCAATATGGCATGAACATATCCGTGGGGTGCCTCCTCTCGGTCCTCCTCCGGATCATCATCCGGGTCCTCCTCTAGGTCCTCTTCTGGATCTTGCTCTGGTCATACTGCCTCTCTCAAACTACGGGACAAACGTGGTAAAATATCAGTCATTACTCTATTTGCGAGAGACTGTACAAGATCTTCCACAACACGCTCTATATTGTGGACAAGTTGTTGTTGATTTTCTTGTTCGACACGTAAATCATGCGCCTGGCGTCTTAGTTGTCACATTTGTCTACGTATATTCGTTCCACGTGAAACTGTGCGGTTTTGTCTCCTTATTACTGCAATATTGTACCGCAATAGTCGACGAGCCCATGCAGCAGCATTCAATGATCGAGCCATTTCACTGTTATCAATGAATGAACATATTAATAGAGTAACAACATAACATTAATAGTATAACATTGAAGGAATATATTAATAGAGTAACAACATAATATTAATAGTATAAGATTGAAGGAATATTTTAATAGAGTTACAACATAATAATAATAGTATAACATTGGAGGAATATTTTAATAGAATAACAACATAACATTAAATGAAATATTACAACATTTACATCGTGAAAGTAAAATGAATATTACAACATGTCCATCATAATTACTACTTCTACCCTACAAAATTCTTATTTAAGTTCAAAATTACTACTTCTACCTACAAAATTTATACATTGTTGTAATATATCAAAATAACTATTAAATCATACACATCTAAATTGTTGTAATATATCAAAATAACTATTAAATCATACACATCTAACTTGTTCTAAATAATAAAAATAACTACTTAATTATTTACATTTTTATGCATACCTTAATCTTTTTGGGAGCTTCTTGCAAAATTGGAAGACAAAAACACCAACTCTTAAACTTTAGTTGTTAATATTGAGAAATTATAAGATTTTTGAAGATAAATAATAGAAGTGAGATGAAGGATAGAGATGTTTTTGTGTTTGAATGGATTTAATATAGGGATAGAAAATATAAGAATAAGTGAATGGAAATAAAGGAAGAGAAATAAGAATAAAAGAAAAGAAACGGGAATAAGGGAAAGAAATAGAAATAAGGAGGGATGAATGGATAGTTGTAAGGGTTTTAAGTTTGAGTTTCAAACTTCTGGTTTTAAACGAGAATTAATATACATTCACGGTTTTGAACCATGAATGTGTAGTCACTGATCCCTTGATGGGAGCAGTGACTTTTTCCGGTCTCAAAATTATCGAATATATTCGGCAGAGTGTGGTTTTATCCACACTCTGCCATTTCAAAAACCGGAAGCTGAGATTCTAGTTTTTCTGTTTTTTAAATAAAAAAATAAAATAAGAAACCCGAAGATTAGTTTCTGGTTTCTTTGCAAAATGAAACCGGAAACTAGTCTTCCGGATTCTAGCCCGGTTAAACAAATTTTACAGTGGATAAAATATTTAACCGGACTCTTAATGAGGTAAAATTCTCATTAAGAAGTCCAAAATGGAGCAAAATCCTAGTCTAAATACCTTTCAAATGGCATTAATGTTTTTTTCATTCTTTATATATTAAGAGTAACTTTGACATTATTTATTATTTTACTTAAAAAAAAAAAAGTTTTAGAAATGGTCACATAGATTTCATAAACTAAAAGCTATAAAATATTAAAATAACTTACACTAACTTACACGGATTTTCAAATCAGATTTATAACATGGAATGGAATAGAATAAAATATAAAAATAACTTACATAAATTTTTCCTAGACTCCCAATTCTACGATTTACACTCCTAAAAATCTTGTCTCCCAAACGTCATATGCCATACAGATCCAAACCTTAAAATTTGAATCTTTACGGTTTTGGGTTCTTGATATTCAGCTACTGAAATAGAAAGGAGAAAAAAAAGAGAAATTTATGTTAAGGAGAGAATGATGTTTTGGTTTGAAGGAGTGGAAAAAGAGACTAATGGTTTTTATAGAAAACCTGCAATAATTTTACTTAATATTATTATTTTGCCTCCCTCAACTTTTAAATTTTTTCACTCCAATCGAGTAATAATTTATGAACAATTACTAAAAATGACTGATGGATGTGGAGTAAAACTGGTGATGGCGGTAGGTAAGACAGTAATTTTTGTTGTTGGAGAAAGTTAGAAAGATTAATAAATAGATTATTGATGTACTTAATACTAGACTAGCATCACTGAAAAGCAAAACAATAGGCACCAACTTTACTAATTTTAATATTGCGAGCACTGAATTTTAATATTTTAATTTTTAACGGTATAACCATTGAACTTTACATTTTTTAATACTGGTAGTCACTCAATGCTTCAAACCAACCAATGACGGTTTCAAAATCAAAATCTTACTAGAGTTAATAATATTCTAAGAAACTTTAATTTTTGAAATTCTCGTTTTTAGATCATTTGGTTGTTGTTTGGTTAGGAGAGAAAGTTAATTTTTAGATAGAAAAAGGTTCAATAAAAGCGATTTTGGAAAATTAAAAATGTGGTTTCATGGTAAATGTTGTGCTGAACAACTTTAATCCTTGAATGTTTTATTTTGAGGTCGTTAATGTTCATTTTGAGGAATTAGTTAAAGTTGAATAACCACCGATGTTAAAAAATGTAAAATTTCATTGTCATACCGTTAAAAATTGAAGTTCGGTGGCGACAAAATGTATAAAATTCAGTTGCCATGGATGTAATTTACTTAAAAAAAAAAAAAAAAAAAAAAAAAAAAAAAAAAAAAAACTCTTTCATTCAACTATTCAAGTCGCTGCTTCCCACTGTTTCCAAAATTCAGAACCTTAATTATTGATTGCAAGAAGACTCTAAAAAGACACTATAACGACATGCCAAAAAAAAAAAAAATTAGATAGTGTTGTAGTCTCAATTATAAAAGATATAAAAGTACAAAACTATCATTTTTTAAAAATAAGGATATAGTAAAGTATTAAAATAATAGGATAAAATTATTGTAATATTCAACGAGTTGATTTTAATCTTAAATTAATAAAGAAGTTACTTTTCTAACTAAATCAAAATTCAGAACCTTACTTTTCTAACTAAACTAGAAGGAGTTAATTATGATATTCAAAGGCTAAACTCATAGGAATTGTAAAATCTCTTTAAACAAAGCTCTCAAAGATATAATTAATTGATAAAAAGTTGGATTGGTTGATTACAAAGGAAGAGATAATTTATATCTCAAAACTTAATTGACAAATTACATAAAATCGAAATTACATAAAGAGTAAAGTTAATGGTAAAATGAGTAAAAAGTAAAGAGTAAAATAGGTTAACGGTAAATAATTAAAATCTAATTGACAACTCACATTCTCTCATTAATTGCTTTCAAGTTAATACTTACTCCTAAGTATCTTACAGACTTAAGCATCGGAGAGGAGATGCTGGATTCCGGCCCCTTCCTGATTGTTTGTTGTTGATTCAGGTCACCGAAATACAGATCGGGAAGTCTTATTCATAATTGATGACATCATAACATTTTTAATTATGATAAAAATTTACCCATATCTGATAGAAAATTTAAAGAAAAAGTATGAAAAAAATGCATGTGAATTGTCCAATTTGCAAAAATACGGATTTTTTATCTTAAAAATATTATTCTTATATATTAACAAAATACAACTCCCTTAATATAATGTTTGGGCAGCCAAAATTTATTAAAAGGGATCATAAGGTTATGTTCTTCCTTCGATACAATCAACTTTGGGCATGTCTTCAGGGAGCAGAACAGGGTTGCTGATCGCCTTGCTGCTGAGGGCCAGGTAAGGATGCTAGGAGTCTCTACATTCTCGTCGCCTCCGGACTTCCTTTTTTCCTTGCTTTCTGATGATCAAGTTGGAGTTAGCTTTCCCAGGCTAATCCCGGGTTAATTTTTGTGGTTTTTTGTTTTTCATTTGCCTACCAAAAACAAAAAAAAAACAAAAACAAAATACAACTCCCTAGATAGAAACCACAAATCATATGGTAGATATTTTACGTTTTTTTACTAATTTGACACTTATGAACTAAATTGATACTTAAGTTCATTTTATATCGTTGCAATTCGATTCTAGGGTCTGTATTTTATCAATATGTAAATCTAATTTTTTTAATAAAAATATTGTTGATTGTTATTAGAAATTAATAATGTAATTTAAAATACTTTGTTTTGTAAAAACAACATATCAAATACATGTATTTTGCAAACTTTTAAACCATAAATTTCTATTTGCAAATACAGCAAACCGCAACAACCGTTTTTGTACTTTACCTAAAATTTAAGTATACTGATTTAATAGTTATTTGACTGCTATCATATCTTCTAAACAAGTTCGCTGATAAAATAAAACAATTTTGTGTATTTTTGTAGATTGTTTCGTAACTATGTTAGTAACACTATACATTTTAGAAAGCGATAAGGTGCAAAAATCATCCCTAAACATTTACAGTCAGAAGCAATTTTACTCTTAATATTTAAAATTGTACAATTTTAATCCTAAGATTGTCAAGTTGGACCAATTTTAGAAATAGTTCATCAAACTGTCTTCTCATTCATTAATCTTGTGATCTACACTTCATATGTGAGTCATTTTACCACTCATTAGTGACAGATCATAAAAAAAACTTAAAATAAAATAAAATATATACTGTCTATTTTACGAGTTCGATAAAAAATTCAAAATATTTCACCCAATTAATAAATATTAACTTCCAATTCTATTATTAAATCACGGAAAAAATGATTTATTTTAAAAATAAATTGATAGGGAATTGGTGTAGAATAAGGAACAAAAATATATGTGTTTTATAATAATGTCTAAAATTGATCCAGTTTATCAAAATTAGGGATAAAATTACTCTTTACTGCCAATGTTAAAGGTATAATTACTCCTAGTTATAAACGTTATTGATATTTTTGTATCTTATTTAGAAACTAATAGTTCTCTTTTTATGATTAAGTTATATGTAACCAACTTAATTATTGATATTTTATTAGTTTATAAATAACTGTGTTAGATTAAATATTTTAGTCAGTCAAATGATTCTGTTTGATTTTTTTCTTACCCACAGGTTTTATTATTGCAGGTGGTATATGTTAGACAATTATGGTAATATTAGTAATGTAAATCAGCCACAAATTAAGGAATTATATTTATTAGACAATTATGGTAATATTAGTAATGTAAATCAGCCACAAATTAAGGAATTATATTAGCTGTAAATTAGCTAGATTTTACAGCATTCACATTGTAATCTCATGTATAAATATCTCATTCCAAATCAATACAAGGCAAGGGATTCCAATTAACATGGTATCAGCAGCTTAGGTCTTTTCCTCTTCAACCCCAGCCGATTTCTCTTTTCCCTGCCACCTTCTTCATATTCTTTCTTCTCTACCTCTAGTTTTTCAGTTGCCAATCATCATGGCTGCCCAAATTCCTACGCATCCTGCTCTAACTCTCACAAATATTTCTTCAATCATTAAAGAACCATTAGATCAGAAAACAGGCCAATATAACACCTGGGCAGAGCTGTTTAAAAATCATGCCAAGGCCTACCTCGTTCTTGATTATATCATCCCGTCCACCGATGACGGCTCGGAATTTTC